>NC_045992.1:1696942-1804442 GCF_010909765.2 Amblyraja radiata
CCCACAAACTGTTCATGCCAAACACACAATGTAATCTACAGATGGCACAACTAACACATAAATCCCACGATTGTAATACCTAAGAGACAAGCATATCTGACAGGGTACACAAAATTGCTGGAGAAACTCAGCAGGTGCAGCAGCATCTATGGAGCGAAGGAAATAGGCGACGTTTCGGCCCGAAACCCTTCATCAGTCTGAAGAAGGGTTTCGGCCCGAAACGTCGCCTATTTCCTTCGCTCCATAGATGCTGCTGCACCCGCTGAGTTTCTCCAGCAATTTTGTGTACCTTCGATCTTCCAGCATCTGCAGTTCCTTCTTGAACACCAAGCATATCTGACATACAGCCTGAGCTGGTTTATTGTATAAAGGTTTTTAATTCTAGGTTTTTAATTTAGTTTTAGCTTTAGAGAAACATCATGGAAACTGGCCATTCAGCCCACACCGACCATCTAATCTAGTTCAATGCTATCCCACTTTCTCATCCACTCCCTGCACACCACCGGTAGATAGACACAAAATGCTGGAGTGACTCAGTGGGTCAGGCAGTGTCTCTGGAGAGAAGGAATAGGGGATGTTTCAGGAGCAGTCCCTTCTTCAGACACTCCATGCTCTGGCTGAAGAAATTCCTCCTCATCTCTTTTCTAAAGGTACATCCTTTTATACTGAGGCTGTACCCTCTGGTCCTAGACTCTCACATTAGTCGAAGCATCTTTTCCATGTACTCAAGCAGGAACTGCAGATGGAAGGTACAGGAGCCTGAAGACTGCAACAACCAGGTTCAGGAATAGCTACTTCCCCACAGCCATCAGGCTATTAAACCTGGCTCGGACAAAACTCTGATTATTAATAACCCATTATCTGTTATTTGCACATTTTATTTATTCATGTGTGTATATATTTATATTATAGTATATGGACACACTGATCTGTTTTGTAGTCAATGCCTACTATGTTCTGTTGTGCTGAAGCAAAGCAAGAATTTCATTGTCCTACACAGGGACACATGACAATAAACTCACTTGAACTTGCTGGAAAATCGAAGGTAGACAAAAATGCTGGAGAAACTCAGCGGGTGCAGCAGCAGCATCTATGGAGCGAAGGAAATAGGCAACGTTTCGGGACGAAACCCTGAAGGAAATAGGCAACGTTTCGGGCCGAAACCCGGAAGGGTTTCGTCCCGAAACGTTGCCTATTTCCTTCGCTCCATAGATGCTGCTGCACCCGCTGAGTTTCTCCAGCCTTTTCCATGTGCTCTCTATCTAAGCCTTTCATTATTCGATAGGTTTCGATGGGATCCCTCCGATCAGACGGTGTTTCAGGTTAGGACCCTTCTCAGACGTTTGGCAGTATGATGCCACTCCAGTTGTAACAACTCTGAGCTTATTGAGCCTGTTCTTTCCCCCATCCCAATTATATTTGTACTGGGATGAACAGCCATGGGTACATACATGCACACGCATGCTGAAAGTAAATTAACTGAGAGCGATTGCTTGGAATTTGCCGGTTTTCAGACTTAGAGACATTGCACCGAAACGGGATCTTTGGCTCACCGAGTCCATGCCGATTAGCTATCACCACGCGCACTAGCACTATCCTACAAACTTGTACGTCTTTGGAGTGAGTGGGAGGAAACCAGAGCACCCGGAGAAAACCCACGCAGGTCACGGGGAGAACGTGCAAACTCCGCGCGGACAGCACCCGTAGTCAGGATCGAACCCGGGTCCCCAGCGCTGTTAGGCAGCACCTCTACCGCTGCGCCACCGTGCCAGCTTAGCTGTCCCAAGCCTAAACGTGTTTGACAAACGGGATTGCAGGGAGAGGGGAGGGGTGGAAGATTGCAACCTTCACGTGGTCCGCCCTGTTTCGACTAATGCAATCAACTCGACGTGCACAAACGGAAGATCAAATAGAAGAAGTTGTCCAACAACTTTAGGCTGTGCACACCACACGAAAGAAGAAGAAGAAGAAGCAGGGAGAGGGGAGGAGGGAGCGTTCCGAACGCATGCTGAGCAGCAGAAAACTGGCTCGACTTTAGAAATATCGCATCCGTTTAAAATTTCATGTAGTAATGAAAGAGTCTATTATTTTGCTGATCCAATATAGTGTCACTGCTGAAGTACTGGGTGTCTTACAGCATCAGGACAACTACCTGATTAAACAGGGAGAACATTACTGTCGCCTCAAATCAATACAAACCTCAGCTTCTCAGTACAAGGAGAGATAACAGACCTCAGCTCCCTGCACACAGGGCAGCCACGGTGGCATAGCGGTAGAGTCGCTGCCTTACGGCACTTGCAGCACCGGAGACCCGGGTTCGATCCTGACTACAGGCGCTGTCTGTACGGAGTTTGTACGTTCTCCCAGTGACCGCGTGGGTTTTCTCCGAGGTCTTCGGTTTCCTCCCACACTCCAAAGACGTACAGGTTTGTAGGTTAATTGCCTTGGTGTAAATGTGTAAATTGTCCCCAGTGTGTGTAGGATAATGACAATACATGATAATAATCGCTGGTCAGCACAGGCTCGGTGGGCCGAAGGGCCTGTTTCTGTGCTGTATCTCTAAACTAAACTAAGCTAAAACCTAGTGCCGCTTGCAGTACCATCGGCATTGTGTTTGGATGCAACTGTGTGATCAGTTACAGTTCTGGTCTCCAAATTGTTCTCCGATTCCCAGATCTACTGTTACAGCCTGCAGCAGGGCTAGACATCTTTTATTCAGTTCAGTTTAGTTTATAGTCACGTGTCCACACGGCTGTGGAGTCGATACCCAAAACACCCCACTCCAACTACTCGATTTCTTGTGCATCCAACTCTGAGCCCGACCCCTGGGTATAATAATTCTAAACTTGCTATGATGACATTACACAAGATGGCATTTCATAAGAACTACATGAATCATCAGGCAACCTTTTGAACCCATGTCCTTTACATTTTGAGTTTAATGGTTGAAGCTGAGCTATTGTGGCCTTTTTTATTGTTTATTCTTGGGAAAACCCACAACTCATTATGCTAAAAGAAAAAAAATTACATATAGGACTATGACAAAATTAAAATTCCATTGAATTAAATAAAAATGGTAAAAGCATTACTCCAAAATGTATTAAACTAAGGCCACAGGCATGAGCTAAATAGCTAAATGATGACAAAAGAAAATCTCAAGTGCAATAGAAATTCAAAGTAAATGCATAGGAAGTTAAGTTTGCTACAAAAGTACATACATTACATTTATTAATAACTTGTCCTTAGAAACAGAATTGCTTCTGCCAGATCCTCTTTCATTGAAGCCCTTAAATTAATTTATTTTTAATGCGGAGAACAGTCTTATGATTTACGGAGTCTCTGAGATTTATGTTGAGGTCGGAGTAGGAGTCGGGACTTTTTTACCGGCTCAGGCTCCAGCAGCAACAGACAACTCCGACTCCACAGCCCTGCGTGTATCGAGGTACAGTGAAAAGCTTTTGTTGCGTGCTAACCAGTCAGCGGAAAGACAGTACATGATTACAATCGAGCCGTCC
This sequence comes from Amblyraja radiata, assembly GCF_010909765.2. NCBI lineage: Eukaryota > Metazoa > Chordata > Chondrichthyes > Rajiformes > Rajidae > Amblyraja > Amblyraja radiata. The sequence continues at coordinate 1,700,458 of NC_045992.1, forward strand.
ACAGTATACAGGTACATGATAAGGGAATAACGTTCACTGCAAGGTAAAGCCAGTAAAGTTTGCAAACCATCGCATCAGCAAAAGTCAACGTGCCCATTTATTTGGGTTATGTTTACGATTATTGTCATGTTTACCGAGGTAGACATAAAAAGCCTGCTATGCAATCGCATCAGACAACACGGAACTCAGATACAATGCGTAGGCTGTGAAAGTGGGATAGCATAGAACTAGCGTATGGGCGATCGATGATTGGCGTAACTCGGTGGGCCGAAGGGCCTGTTTTTGTGCTGTGTCACTAAACTACACTACCCGCTTTTCAATAAAACAATAAACTGAATTTAGTTGTCATGAAAGATCTGGTAGTTTTGGAAGAACGTGGTTGAGAACAGGCCGTTCGGCAACGTCTGATCTGAACGTGACGCCGAGCTAAACTAATCTTCTCCGCCTGCCAGTTATCCATTCCTCTCCATTCCACACATGTAGAGTCATAGAGTAATACAGTGTGGAAACAGGCCCTTCAGCCCAACTTGCCCACATGTCCCAGCTACACCAGTCCCACTTGCCTGTGTCTGGCCCATATCCCTCTAACCCTATCCTGTCCAAGGACTTGTCTAAAGGTTTCTTAAACACTGCGATAGTACTGATCTACCTCCTCCTGCAGCTTGTTCCACATACCCACATACCCACCACCCTTGGTCTATCTTGGGTATAAACCAGCATCTTCAGTTCCTTCCTACGCATGATCTTGTCCAACTCAATAAGGTCACCCCTCAGGCTCCCAACACATCCCAGTCTCTCCAACATCTGAACAGAAAATATCTTTACCTCAAAAAAAAAAATCTTCAAGTCAATCTCTTACAAATTGTAACGGACTGATCTGAGAAGATGGCCCCTAGCTACTGTATGTGGCAACACAACAAACTCATCCACTCCGCAAACTATTGCAAAGAGCAGAATGCCGATGTCTATGTACACTTGCAACATACTGCAGTAGATGCATTATTGCAAATGCAGAGGTGTAAGTGTGCACTTCTGCCCCTCTCGCAATGGACTGGGGGGGGGGGGAAGAAAGAGGAGGAGGGGGAAGGGGAGGAAGAAAGGGGAGAGGGGGAGAGGGAAAGAAAGGGGAGTGGGGGAGAGCATGGTATAAGAAAGCAGGGGGCAAGGGGGTTGTAGTGGAGAATTTAACGTACATACCATTGAGTTGTGGCTATCCAAGCGCTATACGAGGAGCTATTCCTCCAGTTTGTGTGTGGCTTGGCATCAGCAATGGAGGAGGCCCAGGACAGAAAGGTCAGTGTGGGAATGGGAAGGGGGAGCTGAGATGGACTATTTAGATTATTATCTAAATGGTGGCCGACTAGGAAAAGGGGAGATGCAGCGAGACCTGGGTGTCATGGTACACCAGTCATTGAAAGTGGGCATGCAGGTGCAGCAGGCAGTGAAGAAAGCGAATGGTATGTTAGCTTTCATAGCAAAAGGATTTGAGTATAGGAGCAGGGAGGTTCTACTGCAGTTGTACAGGGTCTTGGTGAGACCACACCTGGAGTATTGCGTACAGTTTTGGTCTCCAAATCTGAGGAAGGACATTATTGCCATAGAGGGAGTGCAAAGAAGGTTCACCAGACTGATTCCTGGGATGTCAGGACTGTCTTATGAAGAAAGACTGGATAGACTTGGTTTATACTCTCTAGAATTTAGGAGATTGAGAGGGGATCTTATAGAAACTTACAAAATTCTTAAGGGGTTGGACAGGCTAGATGCAGGAAGATTGCTCCCGATGTTGGGGAAGTCCAGGACAAGGGGTCACAGCTTAAGGATTAGGGGGAAATCCTTTAAAACCGAGATGAGAAGAACTTTTTTCACACAGAGAGTGGTGAATCTCTGGAACTCCCTGCCACAGAGGGTAGTCGAGACCAGTTCATTGGCTATATTTAAGAGGGAGTTAGATGTGGCCCTTGTGGCTAAGGGGATCAGAGGGTATGGAGAGAAGGCAGGTACGGGATACTGAGTTGGATGATCAGCCGTGATCATATTGAATGGCAGTGCAGGCTCGAAGGGCCAAATGGCCTACTCCTGCACCTAATTTCTATGTTTCTATGTTTCTATGGTTCGCAACCAGGAGATCCAACAGGTTGGGTGGACCAAGCGCGTATTCAGTGAACCAGTCACCGAGTCTACGCTTGGTCTCACCGATGTCAGAGGTCAGAGTGAATTGGTAACGTCCTTCACAGGAGTTAGAGAGGGGAGACAGATGATCACACTACAGATTAAGGGCCTGTCCCACTTACGTGATTTTTTCGGTGACTTCCCGGCACCCGTCGCAGTCGCAGCAGGTGGCCAAAAATTTCCAACATGTTGAAAATCCAGCGGTGACCAGAAAAAGGTACGACTCTTTGGGCGACTACTCACGGCCATACAGGCGTCACGCGCAAAGCAACAGGTCCACACAGGACACAGGACAAGCAGCAAATTCAATTTCTTGAGCACGTTATTCAAATGAAAGCAATATTTCAGGAAGGATAAATAAATCATACTAAAGATAATCAATTTTTCCAGGAACTGCAAAAAGACCATTAACTGGAAGATTGAGAGGCCCCTCAACTGAAGGGCTGAGCAGATTAATAAGTGAGTGACGTTTCTGCAGAAATCTTTACACGGCTGGAATGAAATACTCTCTTCCTTTCTCTCTCTTTCCCTCTCCATCCTTATCTCTCTCTCCCTCTGTCCTTTTCTCTCTACCATTCTGGCCTCCCTTTCTACCCCTCTTCCACACCCTCCCTCTCTCCTCCTCCTCTCTTGCCTCCTTCTCTCTCTCCCCCCTCTATCTTTTGATTTGTCCTTTTGCAAACCTTTCATTCATTTTTCCTCTCCACCTTTTCATGTTTTCCCTCTCCCCTCAGTCTGAAGAAAGGTCTCGACCCGAAACGTCACCCATTCCTTCTCTCCAGAGATGCTGCCCGTCCCGTTTAGTTACTCCAGCTTTTTGCGTCGATCTTCGATTTTCGTCGCAAGATTTGCACGGTATGCCTGAATTGTGGAGCTCCCCCTCCCTCCCTCCCTTCCTCACGAACCCCTTCCTCCAAGCCCCCCCCCCCCCCCCCCCCCCATCCCAGCACCCTTCCTCCCCCTGTATCAGTCTGTAGAAAAGTCCCAACTCGCAACACTACCTGCCCAATACCTCCACAGATGCTGCCTGACCCGCTGAGTTCCTCCAGGGCTTTGTGTTAAACAGGATTCACATCACCCGGGGCAATGAACTGCTCCATATCATGTCTGTTTGCTTGGGAAAGCCAGAATATTTAGCAGGGCAGCAAGATTCATCCAAAACAGCAGCAACGTCCTGCAGTGGGCAAGTGCAACCTTTAGCCTCCAGGATCCTGGCAGCAACTACTCTGCACCCTACAGTTCCAGAGCCTGAGGCAGAAAGATTGCTTTAAAACGAGTTCAAATGCATTTGCTTTTGGAGGAAGATGGAACAAGGTCAGAGCTGTAGATCTTGCTAACAACACCTGCTGCTGTCCTCACCGCCACTGCCTCTCATCACAAAGTACCCTGTGCTTAATACTAAATAATCACAGCCCAGCCTGCACTGATGACTACCCAGAGAGCGGCAATATAGCACCAGGCGCTGTGTTTAAAGGCAAGAAGATTTAAGGTGAAGGTTGCAAAGATTTAAATGGGATTTAAAAAAATAAATGATTTCACCCATTGTGTGGTGGGAGTGTAGAACACACTGCACAGTAGGGGGGGGGGGGGGGGGGGGGTTGGGGTGGACCATGTTTACTGAGCAAACATGGGGAACGGCAGCTGCTGGAAACTTCATAAAGCACAAAGTGCTGGAGGAACTCAAAGGGGTCAGGCAGCATCTGTGGAGGGAATGGACAGACAGAATGTCTCGGATCTGGGCCCTTCTTCAAGACTGACCTGCTAAGTTCCTCCAGCAATTTGTGTTTTCATAGGAGCAAAGTTAGACCATTCGGCCCGTCAAGGTTACTCCACCATTCAATCATGGCTGATCTATCTCTCCCTCGTAACCCCATTCTCCTGCCTTCTCCCCATAACCTCTGACACCCGCACTAATCAAGGATCTATCAATCTTAATTTTAACAATACCCAATGACTTGGCCTCCACAGGCGTATGCGGCAATTAATTCCACAGATTCACCACCCTCTGACTAAAGAAATTCCTCCTCATCTCCATTCTGAAGGTACGTCCTTTTATTCTGAGGCTGTGCCCTCTGGTCCTAGACTTTCCCACTAGTGGAAACATCTTCTCCACATTCACTCTACATAGGCATTTCATTATTCGGCAGGTTTCATAGAGAGATCCCCTCATCCTTCGAAACGCCAGCTAGTTCAGGCCCAGGGCCATCAAGCAGCTCCTCCTACAATAACCTAATCACCCCTGCAATAGACCCATGCGACATTGTACCAGGGTACAAACGGAGGTATGAAGTGGGACTGGCTGTGTTGGGCAGTGTGGTCAACATGACCCAATCATCTTCTTAAACGTAAACACATTTCTACTTAATTGAAACCAGCCGTTCATGCCAATAGACAATAGGTGCAGGAGTAGGCCCTTCGGCCCTTCGAGCCAGCACCGCCATTCAATGTCATCATGGCTGATCATCCACAATCAGTACCCCGTTCTTGCTTTCTCCCCATATCCCCTGACTCCGCTATCTTTAAGTGCCCTATCCAGCTCTCTCTTGAAAGTATCCAGAGAACCTGCCTCCACCGCCCTCTGAGGCAGAGAATTCCACAGACTCACCACTCTCTGTGAGAAAAAGTGTTTCCTTGTCTCTGTTCTAAATGGCTTGCCCCTTATTCTTAAACTGTGGCCCCTGGTTCTGGACTCCCCCAACATCGGGAACATGTTTCCTGCCTTTACCAAAGGAAGTTTGCTTGGGACAGCCCCTCTTTAACCACAAGGGTAAGACTTTAGACATAGTCTGTGGAAACAGGCCATTTGGCCCATCTTGTCCATGTTGACCAGCGATCACCTGTTCACTGGTTCTATTCTACATACTATGCAGCGATTTACAGAAGCCAATTAATCTCCAAACTCTAACGTCTTTGGAACGCAGGAGATTCTCACGCAGGTCACGGGGAGAACGTACAAGCTCCGTACAGACAGCGCTGGTAGTCAGGATCGAACACGGGTCTCTGGCGTTGAGACAGAGGCAACAACTCTACCACTGCGCCACCGTTACCACCCAATTCTCAAGCTCTCAGCTAAACACTAGTGATGTCCACTATACGAACATCGGAGACAACATCCTCCGAACAATACAGGCAGCAATATGACATCAAGGACAGTCTGATGTACGAACAGTAGAGTCGAGAACTGAAGGAGTAACCACATTCTGTGCTTCAGTTAGCTTCTACTCATGAACCTCATCAGGGGACATTGGACACAATTTTCTCCACAAGTTTTACAACTTTCACTTCAAGTCCACGTCATTTTGCAAGCGACTGATTATCTGTAATTAAGCCACTCGGCCTCAAAATAGTTTCATTAATATAAGGACTTAACTGATGTGTTCAAAACACGAATGGACTAAAATAACTCACTCTTGGTTTCATCAGCCAAAGGGCAAATTAACTCAAATTCTTTCTTCAGATGACAACTGGGGACGAGAGACATCCAGTCTTGCGGCTCCCACTATACATGCAACCCTGACAAACCTGTCCCTCAAATGTCCAGACACAATTCTGTTTCATATCCCCTTATATTTCAATGAAAACATTCGCCCCCTTTCTTTTAATGTACTTACAACATCTCTTTTGGTTTAGTTTGGTTTGGAGATACAGGAAAAGGCCTGTCGGCCCATCGAGTCCGCACAGACCAGTGATCCCCGCACATCAACACTATCCCACACACACTGGGGACAATTTTTACATTTACCAAGCCAATTAACCTACAAACCTGCACGTCTTTGGAGTGTGGGAGGAAATCGAAGATCTCGGAGAAAACCCACGTGGTCACGGGGAGAACGTACAGACAGCACCCGTGGTCAGGATCGAACCCGGGTCACCGGCGCTGTGAGGCAGCAACTCTACCGCTGCACCACCTCTAGATGCAGATGTGAAGAATTTGCAGAAATTACTATCCATTCATTCGGACACTAAATGATCTCCATGCACGCGTATTGCCCCTGTCCCACTTAGGAAACCTGAACGGAAACCTCTGGAGACTTTGCGCCCCACCCAAGGTTTCCGTGCGGTTCCCGGAGGTTGCAGGTAGTGGAAGCAGGTAGGGAGACTGACAAAAACCTCCGGGAACCACACGGAAACCTTGGGTGGGGCTCAAAGTCTCCAGAGGTTTCCGTTCAGGTCTCCTAAGTGGGACAGGGGCATTAGTGTGCATCACTACCGCACGAAACTTGCCGGGATTATGAAGGAATTATTTATTGATTGCTTTGCTCAGTAACGCCTGATCTCATGTCGAATGCTCAAGAATCCAACATTCTATTATACATCAATGGGAATGAGAAATGTGCTGAGCCGGTAGATCAGTAATATGGCCGAGTTATTCAATCAGTATTTAGGAGATGATACAAAGCTGATGTAAATTGATCAGAACTGCAAACGCACCGAGTAATCCCGACAAACTCCAAAATCCCTCTGCTCACATTAATGGGAGGCAGTTCCTCTTGTTCCCGATTATAGCAAACTCTCTAGGCAGCAATGCAGAGTTGATAAAATAACCCAATAGTGAGGTTCACAAGCCTTGAAAGAATGGGTGGGATTCCATGTGGAAATACAACCCGCTCGGATCGATATTCCCAAGCGCGTTAAAGCTGGTGAATTACTATTCCAAATCGATGGAAGGTAGCTTTGATATCTCCAATGATTGGCAGCGGAGCCTCTCTCTACCTACACCCACTCTCACCCTGCACGGGCCAGTCACTACATGAAACACAACATCTCCCCTTTGATTCCACAACGCCTTTGATTCCGATTTCATCCTGAAGGCAAAACAAGAAAATCTATAACAGAAGCATTCAAGTGCAAAAAGAAATGATTCCCATTGTAGGGCGGATAAGCTTGGTTAAAGAGGTGCGTTTTAAATTGCATCTTAGAGGAGGAGAGGGAGAGGGAGAGGGCGATGGGCAGAGATTGAAAGAAAGGAAATCCCAAGCATGTAGTCTTGGCCACTGAGGGCACAGATGGAAGCGGAGGAGTTGCTGGATATTGAGGTATGGGGGGGGGGGGGGGGGGGGGGGCACGGTGGTGCAGCGGGTAGAGCTGCTGCCTCACAGCGCCAGAGACCCGGGTTCATAGAAACATAGAAAATAGGTGCAGGAGTAGGCCATTCGGCCCTGCACCGCCATTCAATATGATCATGGCTGATAATCCAACTCAGTATCCCGTACCTGCCTTCTCTCCATACCCCCTGATCCCTTTAGCCACAAGGGCCACATCTAACTCCCTCTTAAATATAGCCAATGAACTGGCCTCAACTACCTTCTGTGGCAGAGAATTCCAGAGATTCACCTTCTGTGGCAGAGAATTCCAGAGATTGTGAAAAATGTTTTTCTCATCTCGGCCCTAAAAGATTTCCCCTTTATCCTTAAACTGTGACCCCTTGTCCTGGACTTCCCCAACATCGGAAACAATCTTCCTGCATCTAGCCTGTCCAACCCCTTAAGAATTTTGTAAGTTTCTATAAGATCCCCCCTCAATCTTCTAAATTCTAGCGAGTACAAGCCGAGTCTATCCAGTCTTTCTTCATATGAAAGTCCTGCCATCCCAGGAATCAGTCTGGTGAACCTTCTCTGTACTCCCTCTATGGCAATAATGTCCTTCCTCAGATTAGGAGACCAAAACTGTACGCAATACTCCAGGTGTGGTCTCACCAAGACGCTGTACAACTGCAGTAGAACCTCCCTGCTCCTGTACTCAAATCCTTTTTCGATCCTGACTACGGGTGCAGTCTGTACGGAGTTTGTACGTTCTCCCTGTGGGTTTTCTCCGGGTGCTCCGGCTTCCTCCTACATTCCAAAGACGTACGGGTTTGTAGGTTAATCGGCTTGGTGTCAATGTAGAATTGTCCCTAGTGTACGATAGTGTTAATGTGCGGGGTTCGCTGGTCGGCACGGACTCGGTGGAACCAAGGTCTGTTTCCGTGCTGTATCTCTAAAGCTAAAATGGAAACTAAAAAAAAAACATAGAAATGTCAGTTGCTTCTGGCCCAGAATCCAAGAGCAAGGTATAGAGACCAGTGGAGAAGCAGTAATCACGGCTTGATGTTCTTCTAGAATGTTCTTCTGGAGCCGTCCATGCCGTTTACGAGGAAGAAGGATTTAACTTTGATATAGTTTCAACCAACACAAACCACGAGAGTTACATCATACCAGAAGGTTTCAGAGAGGAACTATTGCAATTACGGCCACAATCATTTTTAATTTTTTTTTAATTGGTCTGAATGAGGGAACACATTCCATTCTCAGTGAGCCTTGATCGCAAACATCAAGTTATGTAACTATCTGCTGAATGCTTTCAACAACATAGACCAGGAGCCCTCATTAAAGAGTCATGGAATGGGATACTGAGATAGCAAAGGGAATTTTACAGAGTCATGGAATGGGATACTGAGATAGCAAAGGGAATTTTACTGATGCAAGCTAATTCCACAGTTCTGCCCACCCAGATTACAGGCAGAATGTGCAGCAGAATTAGAGTGTAGGAAGGAACTGCAGATGCCGGTTTAAACCGAAGATAGACACAAAATGCTGGAGTAACTCAGCGGGTCAGGCAGCATCTCTGGAGAGAAGGAATGGGTGATGTTTTGGGTCGAGACCCTTCTTCAGACTGATGCTTGTAGACATCAGTTTATTGTCATGTGTACCAAGGTACAGGGAAAAGCTTTTGTTGCGGGTTAACCAGTCAGCGAAAACATCATCATTCATTTAATCTCAATTACTGCGGACTACACTTCACTACGAACCTCATTCTTCTTTTCTTTCTCTTTTCTCTTTTTCTATTACAGCTTAAAGTTAAAAAAAAAGAGAAGTTGTACACAAAATGTATTATGTTGCATATTATGATTAAGATGTATGTACAATGCTTTTAATAAAATAAATAAATAAATAAAAACCAGTCAGCGAAAAGACATTACATATTTGCTATATTTAAGAGGGAGTTAGATGTGGCCCTTGGGGCTAAAGGGATCAGGGGGTATGGAGAGAAGGCAGGTACAGGATACTGAGTTGGATGATCAGCCATGATCATATTGAATGGCGGTGCAGGCTCGAAGGGCCGAATGGCCTACTCCTGCACCTATTTTCTATGTTTCTACATGATTAGAATCGAGCCGTCCACAGCGTACACATACATGATAATGGGAATATCGTGAATGATGTTTAGTGCAAGATAAAGCCTTTTCACTGTAGCTCAGCGCACATGACGATAGTAAACTAAACTAAACCACTGAAGTACTTCTTTGAGGTGATGTTGTAATTTAGACAATGTGCTGGACAATTTGTGCAGACGCAATGTCCCACCAACAAGAGTTACGGTCCTGTCCCACTTAGGCGATTTTTTAGGCAATTACAGGCGACTAGTTTGTCGCCACATGTTCGCTGGGAATCGTCTCCTCAGTCGCGCAAAGAGTCGTAGCGTCTTTCTGGTCGCTGCTAAATTTTCAACATGTTGAACCATTTTCGGCGACAGTGGGTTTGACGCCAATGAGCGTAGCTTGACTTCTCCTGACGTAGGTGCTGTCGTAGGTTGTCGCCGGTTTTTTGGCGACCTGCTACAACTATGACAGTCGCCGGCACTTGCCTGACACATCGCCAAGTGGGACAGGCCCATTAGGGTGAAGATAGACAGAAAATGCCGGAATAACTCAGCGGGACAGGCAGCATCGCTGGATAGAAGAAATGGGTGAGGTTTCAGTTCGAGACCCTTCTTCAGACTGCGAGTCAGGGGAGAAGGAGACACAGAGATAAGAAAAGGTAAAGTGTGAAAATGAGAGATCAAAGGGGATGAGGTTCAAGGACAATGTAGAATACATCATTGTTAGCTGGGAGAAGGTGTAACAGCATCTGCAGTTTCTTCCAACACAGCTGTGTTGGGGTGTTCATTAATGGCATTACTTTCTAGACAAATAGCAGCTCAAGCCATTAAGGTCGACAGTCTATTAGTGAAAGGCCTGGATAGAGTGGATATGGAGAGGATGTTTCCACTAGTGGGAGAGTCTAGGACCATAGGTCATAGCCTCGGATTTCTTTAGGACGTTCCTTTAGGAAGGAGATGAGGGGGAATTTCTTTAGTCAGAGGGTGGTGAATCTGTGGGATTCTTTGCCACAGAAGGCTGTGGAGGCCAAGTCAATGGATATTTTTAAGGCAGAGATAGATAGATTCTTGATTAGTACGGGTGTCAGAGGTTATGGGGCGAAGGCAGGAGAATGGGGTTAGGAGGGAGAGATGGATCAGCCGTGATTGAATGGTGGAGTAGACCTGATGGGCCTCATTCTGCATATGAACATATTTCTTCAGGATATTGTCACAGGAGTGTGTTACAGCCACCCACAAGGGCAGGCAGACCCTGGATTAACATCCTATTCAGATTGCTACATGAGATATAAAGGCGATGGATGTGTGTTTTTAATTAATCAAACATTAATCCAGGAGTTCAAATGCTTTGGTCCTTCAATGCAATGCACCATGACATATGCGCCATTTGATATGCAAATCCCATTTCCTTCAACAGCTGTTTGATGATAATTTACCATTGCAAATGTAATCAAATTTTCCAAGTCATTTTTTTCTGCTGGCTTGAAATAGACAAGAGCCCAAGTCACTTGATAGCAAATGCTCCAGTGAATGAATGCAAGAAAAGGCCAACTCTGCCATTCGTGAATTTCTATTAATAAACTACCGCTGCAGAATGTTTCTTTGAATATCATCATTCCAGAGGATTTGTGAGTCGCCAATTCTATTTTAGAAGCACTGGCCCATCACATGCACAACCCTGCCCAGCATCAAAGGCATATCTACATGAGGCATTGCCTCAAGAAAACATATATGTTAACCTATGATGAGCGTTTGTCGGCACTGGGCCTGACCTCGCTGGAGTTTAGAAAAAGGGGGGAGCTCATTGAAAGGTACAGAATAGTGAAAGGCTTGGATAGAGTGGATGTGGAGAGGATGCTTCCACTAGTGGGAGAGTCTAGGACTAAAGGTCACAGCCTCAGAATTAAAGGACGTTATTTTAGGAAGGAGATGAGGAGGAATTTATTTTGCCTGGGGATGGTGAATCTGTGGAATTCTTTGCCACAGACGGCTGTGGAGGCAAAGTCTGTGGATATTTTTAAGACAGAGGTAGATTCTTGATTAGTGCAGGTGTCAGAGGTTATGGGGAGAAGGCAGGAGAATGGGGTTGAGATAGATCAGCCATGATTGAGTGGCGGAGTAGACTTGATGGGCCGAATGGCCTAAATCTGTTCCTATCGCTTATGAAAAGTCTGTCTGTACGGAGTTTGCACGTTCTCCCCGTGACCTGCATGGGTTTTCTCTGAGATCTATGGTTTCCTCCCACACCCCAAAGATGTACAGGTTTGAAAGTAAATTGGCTTGGTGTATGTGTAAAAACATTGTCCCTAGTGTGTGTAGGGTAGTGTTAATGTGCGGGGATCGCTGGTCGGAGCAGACTCGGTGGGCCTGTTTCCACGCTGTATCTCTAAACTAAACTAATCTTACTTGGTCAACTTACAACCCAGGGATATGAATATTGATTTCTTTCATTTTAAGTAACCCCTGCGTCCCCTCTCCATCCTTCCCCCACCCAAGTCACACCATCGTTTCATTTCCTAAAAGCCCTGTCCCACGGTACGAGTTCATTCAAGAGCTCTCCCGAACTCGTGGTAAGCACGTAGAATGTACGTAGCGGGTACGTCGGAGCTCGGGGACGTCTCTTAGCGGCTCGTAACGCTAACGGCAGGTACTCGGGAAACGCGGTAAGCTCGGGAAGACTCGTGAAGATTTTTCAACATGTTGCATGGTGCTGTCGTAGGCTGTCGCCAGGATGACGTAGGTTGTCTCCGGTTTTTCTGCGACCTGCTACGACTATGACAGTCGCCGGCAGTTGCCTAAAAAACACCAAGTGGGACAGGCCCATTACAGCGCCAGAGTCCCGGGGCTCGATCCTGACTACGGGTGCTGTCTGTGACCGCGTGGGCTTCACTCAGCTAAAGCACAAACAGTTTCATGGAAGTTGAAGCACAGATTTACTCAGAAGCATACAACAGATCAAACAGCAAACCCAGGAAATGTGGTTCAGATAATGGACATATACTGTACAAATGTAGTTTCTGATTGCATGAAACTGCAGGAACAATCAAGTGAATGACTGTCACATACTGATGCTGCCTGCATTCAATTATCCAGAGAATAGTCAGTCAAGGGTGATTTAATCCTGTAAAGACGTTGATCTCTTTCTGTCTCTGATAGCAAGTGCTCCAGTCAGAACCTTCGTTTATTGCGATCGGATTGGAGAAGGCTTTTGCTGAAAGCTCTTTAGAGCATGTGAGGAAGGGTCCCTGCCCAAAACGTCACCCATCATTTATCTCCAAGGGGCGGCACGGTGGTGCAGCGGTAGAGTTGCTCCCTTATGGCCCTGTCCCACTTAGGAAACCTGAACGGAAACCTCTGGAGACTTTGTGCCCCACCCAAGGTTTCCGTGTGGTTCGCAGAGGTTTTTGTCAGTCTCCCTACCTGCTTCCACTACCTGCAACCTCCGGGAACCGCACGGAAACCTTGGGTGGGGCGCAAAGTCTCCAGAGGTTTCCGTTCAGGTTTCCTAAGTGGGACAGGGACATTACAGCGCCAGAGACCCAGGTTCGATCCTGACTACGGGTGCTGTCTGTACGGAGTTTGTACGTTCTCCCTGTGACCGCGTGGGTTTTCTCCAGTTTCCTCCCACACTCCAAAGACGTACAGATTTGTAAGTTAATTGGCTCTGGTAAAGATTGTAAATAGTCACTAGTGTGTAGGGTAGTGCTAGTGTGCGGGGATCGCTGGTCGGAGCGGACTCGATAAGCCGAAGAGTCTGTTTGTGCATTGTAAACTTGAGCAGAACACAAAGTGTGCAAATAACTCAGTGGATCAGGCAGTCTCCATGGGGGGAAAGAACAGGCAACATTCTGTTTGGGACTTCTCTTCAGACTCAAGGGTCCAGACCCAAAACATAGCCTGTTCATTCCCACCACATATGCTGCTGGACACACTAAGTTACTCCAGCACTTTGTGTTTTGCTCAAGATTCCAACATCTGCAGTTTGTTGCTTCTAGTATAAAGGGGCCCGAGCCAAAACGTGTCCTATCCATTCCCACCACAGATTCTGCCTGACCAGCTGCGATCTTCCATGTGCAAACCTAATTCACAACCAGTACACCGGGGTCAGAGTGGTTACGTTAATAGACTAAAAATCCCGCAAGACCTTACTAACAACTTGGACTTGCAAATTCAAATGCCAACCTGACAGCTGTGGAACTTAAATCCAATTAAATAAATCTGGAATTCATAAATGGAAACCATGAAACATCTGGATTGCCGCGGAAATCCATTTACTTCCCCAAGTCTCTGGGGTTGAAAATGCCATTTCTGTTTGAAACTGTTTGCAACTTCTGACACACGGCAAAGTGGTTAGTGTTAACGCCGCTGTGAAAACGTCCAGACGTGGCTGTTAGTGCAACAGTACAGGTGCCCCAGCAACATCCGATATATGACCTTGGCTCTTCTATTTACCATTTATTGCTGTAACAAATAGCATTTAGCTGTCTATCTGTCTATCTATCTATCTATCTATCTATCTATCTATCTATCTATCGTTTATATATATTACTAAAACTCTCATCTTGACCACTTCCTGTCTGCCATAATTACATTTGCACAAAAATGATCCCCATAGCGCTACGATTTTTCGCCACCTTACTCACCATTCCCCTCTGCTGCAAGTCAAATAAGTTTTGTTCCGATCGGTGAGATAGTACAAAAGGTATGACGGTTTTGAAGGTTCCCCCTCCTCCACAACCCCCCTCCCCCACACTCCCCATCCTCACCGCCCCTCCCCCACCAACCCCCCTACAATCAGTAAATATGCATGCGGTTCCAAAGATAGGATGTGGCAAATAATGTATCTATTAAAGAAGGGCTGTAGAAACATCCCTGAGAACCACAGGCCAGTGAAACCTAACATCTGTGGCCAGAAAGTTACAAGAGAGTATTCTAAGATATACATGCATCTGGATGGAGGAGGGCTGATTAGGGATAGTATGTGGGAGGTCGTGTAATGCAAATCTGATTGATTTTTTTGATGAAGTGACCAAAAAGATTGACGAGGCCAGAGCTGTAGACGTTCTTCTAAACACAAGTATGAGTGTGCTGAACCGGATCATCGTCTCTTCATACACCAACACCTTCATCCCAGTAACTAACCAGGTAAAACTCGCCTGGACAACTTCAACGCACCTCGTTCCTCAAACTTCCAGCCACAGTCTTACACAGTGCGCAGGTCACACTCCAGATGGTAATACAGATACACACAAACGCTGGACAACGTAACTCAGCGGGACAGGCAGCATCTCTGGGGAGAAGGGATGGGTGACATTACCAGTCGAGACCCTTCTTCAGGTGTCCGAGTTACTCCAGCATCTTGTGTCCAACTTCAGTGTAGACCAGAATCTGCAGTTTATTCCTGTACATCCAGATGATAACATCCGTGTTGAAGACAAAATTCCCCAACCTCTGGTTTGGTTTAGTTTAGAGATACAGCACGGAAACAGGCCCTTCGGCCCACCGAGTCCTCACCGACCAGCGATCCCCGCACATTAACACATCCTACTCACACTAGGGACAATGTTTTTACATTTGTACCAAGCCAATTTACTTTCAAACCTGTACATCTTTGGGGTGTGGGAGGAAACCAAAGATCTCGGAGAAAACCCACGCAGGTCACGGGGAGAACGTGCAAACTCCGTACGGACAGGCTTTTCATAAGATCATAAGTGATAGGAGCAGATTTAGGCCATTTGGCTCATCAAGTCTACTCCTCCATTCAATCATGGCTGATCTATCTCAACCGCATTCTCCTGCCTTCTCCCCATAACCTCTGACACCCGCACTAATCAAGAATCTATCTATCTGTCTTAAAAATATCCACAGACTTTGCCTCCACAGCCTTCTGCAGCAATGAATTGCATACAGACAGCAGCTGTAGTCAGGATTGAACCCATGTCTCTGGCGCTGTGAGGCAGCAGCTCTACCCGCTGCCCCACCGTGCCGGCCCCGTGATTCTTTCACCTTCTCCTGGTTTACAATAACATTTTACAGCCAGTTTAATTATGCATGCAATATGCACACCGATGCAAGGACATATTTTATAGCTGACACAAATGTTTCATTATAGATCGTGAAAGGAAAAAGGTCACAGAATTCCAAACTTTATATCAAAATATAATCTCCCCAAAAATAAATGACATCCCTTGTAAAAGATAAACAGAATCACGATTTACAATTGAAAATGGAATTAAAGATGACAAACTCGCTGCCCGGCAAATGAAGGGAAAACCAACAGAAGGAGATGATTTATCAATTAAAAACCAAAATAATTAATGCACAAGTCAAAGTTCAACAACTCCGGAAATTTGTTCTGCAGTATCATTCCCAGAAGGAAAAGCAAAATGATTTATCCATTTCCACTCCTGTTCTCCCGTACAAATTGCCGACTATTGTAAAACTCCCGAAGCCAGGAGCCACTCATTCATCTAGATGCAGAGTGACAGGCAATAACCAATTTACACAGAGGAGGCAGAAGCTTGCATCAAACATGTATCTGGCCCACGTTACTTTGTCACCGAAACGTGCAAACTGTGTTCACTCACTCGTCAAAATAACTGCGTGAAACAGCTCTCTCCTTTCATTAGTAACATAGAAAAATAGGCCATTCGGCCCTTCGAGCCAGCACTACCATTCAATATGATCATGGCTGATCATCTAAAATCAGTACCCCGTTCCTGCTTTCTTCCCATATCCCTTGATTCCATTAGCCCCAAGAGCTAAATCTAATTCTCTCTTGAAAACATCCAGAGAATCGGCCTCCACTGCCTTCTGTGGCAGAGAATTCCACAGATTCACAACTCTCTGGGTGAAGAAGTTTCTCCTCATCTCAGTGCTAAATGGCCGACCCCTTATTCTTAAACTGTGAGTTATTATTAAATTATCATACTTCCAGGAAGCTGAACTACACGGCAAACGGCAGGGTCCTGAAAAGGTTAGTTTAGTTTATTGTCACCTGCACCGAGGTAGCGTAAAAGGTTTATGTTGTGAGACCCGGGTTCGATCCCGACTACGGGCGCTGTCTGTATGGAGTTTGTACCTTTGCCTCGCCACCTGCATGGGTTTTCTCCGAAATCTTTGGTTTCCTCCCACATTCCAAAGATGCGCAGGTTTGTAGGTTAATTGGCTTGATGCAAGTGTAAACATTGTCCCTAGTGTTAATGCATGGGGATCGCTGGTGGGTGCAGACTCGGTGGGCACCTGTTTCTGCGCTGTATCTCTAAACTAAACTAAAACTACAGTATATTTACCAATGCAGTAATGAGTTGGAAAATGAATTTGTTACCTTTCAGTCTCGCTAATTGAAACTATTATAGTGGCACAAATCACAACACAATGAATCAGTGCCAAGCCCACTTCTAATGAAGCCACAGGAAACTCCCCAAAGCAAATTAACCATTCCAATTCAATTGAAACTAAAGATGATTGCAATAGAAACACTCTCTAAAAACGCCACTGGCTGGCTGTTTTCACAAAGGAAAAAATTAGATTTTCATAGCCCACCAAATATAATTTCCAATCTTGTAAGCAATTTCCATGCTTCAACTGAAAAATAAGCCCTGGGAATGTTGAAGGACATTTTTCATTATCACTGTATTAGAGTCATAGAGTCACACAGCATGGAAATAGACCCTTCGGCCCATCTCATCCATGCCGCATCCCAGCTAGTTCCATCTGCTTGCATTTGGCCTTTATCCCTCTAATTCTTTCCTTTCCATGTACCTGTCCAAGAGGCTTTACTAAATATTATTCCCTTTATCCCGTATCTGTACACTGTGGATAGTTGATTGTAATTAAGTATAGTCTTGTCACTAGCATGCAACAAAAACACTTTCCACGTTACCTTGGTACATGTGACTATAATAAACTAAACTAAAACATTTAAATGTTGTCATGGTACCTGCAGCATCTACTTCCTTGTTCCATAAAGTGTGTGAAAAAGTTGCTCCTCAGGTTCCTTTTAAGCCTTTCTCCTCCCAACTTGAACCTCAAGTACATAATTCCTCTTCGCTAGGTAAAAGACTGTGCATTCACCCCATCTATCTATGCCCATCATGATTTAACATACTCTATAAGATCACCCCTCAGCTTCCTGCACTCCAAGGGATAAAGTCCTAGCTCACACACCAGTAGTTTCCTCTTTGCAGTCCCTGCTGAACGTGTGAATGGCTTGAGTTCCCTGTGTCTCGGACCACGAGATAATAAGAGACAAGTATCAAAAATTGCTCTAAGTTGCTCGTTCCTAATACAAATATTGTTATGACATAAAATGCTCACTTCATTTTATAAAAAATAATTTAATATCTCGTACTCTTTCCCCAGCAGTGTGTTTACTCAAAACCAATTTCTAAATGTTGGTTTTAAAATGTTGGGCATGTTTGGTTGGTTGGTGGGTGAGCAGCAATGAGCTCAATGAGATACGAAGGAAGGCTTTGCTGACTTGCTGCCTAAAATGTCGCATTTCTGTGGCTGCTGCATTGGTGATGCCGTGGTCATATCTCAGAGGTGGTCTGTGGAAACTCCAGGACCACAAAGAGATAGCATCCTGCTGCGGTGATATGTAGAACATGGATCACAGAAAAGTTTGGCACAACTACAGGCCCTTTGGCCCATAGTTTCTGTGCTAAAGGGCCTGTCCCACTTGTGTCTACCTTCGATTTAAACCAGCATCTGCAGTTCTTTCCTACACAGGATGTTATCATTACTGACTCCACAATCCTCACCATTCATCTGCACGCCACGCTGACCCGATAGAAAAGAGGGTTAAGATCACATAGACACAAAGCTGGAGTAACTCAACGGTTGAGGCAGCATCTCTGGAGAGAAGGAATGGGTGACGTTTCGGGTCGAGACCCTTCTTCAGACTGGTGTTAAGAGTCACATGTCAGCCGGACACGGGCAGATGACAAGTTTCCTACTTTCGAGACATCAGAGAACAAGGTGGGAATTTAGTATAGATATACTGCGTGGAGAACAGGCCCTTCGGCCAACCGGGTCCGCGCCGACCACCAATCACCCGCACACACTAGTTCTAGATAGATAGACAAATTCACTTGGGACAATGTTCAAATGCCCATTAACCTACAAACCTGCACATCTGTGGAATGAGGGAAGAAACCAGAACAGCTGGAGAAAACCATGCGGTTACAGGGAGAACGTGCAAACGCCGTACAGACAGCACCCAGAGTCAGAGTCGAACCCTGGTCTCTGGTGCTGTTCTGCAAAGGGAGTTTGACATCTCGCCCAACAGCCCATTGTGTAGTTCACCGTTAAACCTATTGATCTTGTAGCTGCATCGGACCCGCCTTCATTTCCTGACATACACATGTACACACACATACATATATACACATGTACACACACATACATATATACACATGTACACACACATACATATATACACATGTACACACAACAGACATATAGAGATCTATACAGACACACACACATAGAGAGAGAGAGAGAGAGAGATAGATAGGATAGAGAAGATAGAGAGAGATAGAGAGAGAGAGAGAGTATAGACAGACACACCACAATATATATATATACATACACACACACATATATATATATATACATACACACACACATATATATATATATATACATACACACATATATATACACACACACACATACATATATATACACACATATATATATACACACACACCTTTCTATACACATATACACGCACACACAAATATATACACACACATATATGCGCACACACCTACACATATAAACACACACCTTACACACACACACACATATATATATACATATACTCTCACACACACTCACATATATACACACACACATATATATATACACACACACACACCTATACATATATACACACACACCTTATACACACATACATATATATATATGCGTACATATATATATATTTATGAGATATTCCGGTAAATAAAATAAGGAATGGCAATTACAGCCAATTCAGTTTGACAGCGTGTTTCAATATTCATTTGAATAAAACCTCAGTGAAGCACAAAGATAGTTCCTGGCATTCTACCACGGCAAGTTGGGCAACAAGCCAGCAAGCATAAATTGAGGAAACCATTGTTCGACACTGTTAATGATGCAGCCCAGAACCACAGGTAAGTAATGAAACCTGGCAGCCTAAACAGGCTCTCAGATCTGTTCCACATTCAACATTCTCACCCATTTGCTATCTTAGATCCATGTTCATACTGACAGCGATGACCAGAATTTGGATGCTAACTCCACTCCCCACATGTACAAAATCATGAGAGGAATAGATCGAGTAGATGCACAGAGTCTCTTGCCCAGAGTAGGGGAATCGAGGACATAGGCTTAAGGTGAAGGGGAAAAGATTTAACAGGAATCCGAGGAGTAACTTTTTCACACAGAGGGTGGTGGGTGTATGGAACGAGCTGCCAGAGGAGGTAGTTGAGGCTGGGACTATCCCATCATTTACGGAACAGTTAGACAGGTACATGGATAGGGCAGGTTTGGAGGGATATGGACCAAGTGCAGGCAGGTTGGACTAGTGTAGATGGGCCATGTTGGCCGGTGTGGGCAAGTTGGGCCAAAGGGCCTGTTTCCACACTGTATCACTCTATGACTCTATGCTCTCTGCAATGAAGACAACTGGATCCAATCACACCAATGGGTCAGTTGCCTCGTTGACCCCTGGTCGAGAAGGCTGACTCAGCGGTATTTGCACGTATGTTGAGTCACCGCTTGTGGCAGTGTCACCAGGGAGGCAGGAAGATGCTCACTATCGCGATGACCCACCCACCAAAACCAAGGAGGTTGCAAGTTCCAGCGGCCATCCTTAGCTGGTCAGGGTTCCCCATGATGATTAGTCAAGTCATGTGTTTATTGTCATGTGTCCCAGATAGGACAATGAAATCTTTGCTTGCTGCGGCACATAAATACAGAACCGATCAGTGTGTCTATATACCATAGACCGTATATATACACACACATACATAAACAGATACAGTGCAGTAAGCTGTTATAGTTCAGAGTTTGTTTGATAGCCTGATGCCGCAGTGACAAACGGTACACTGACCCCCACAGATTAGGCTCACTCCCTCTTCTCCCCTCTCCCATAGAAGTGTGTAAACAAAAAGCTGGAGCATCTCTGGGGAGAAGGAATGGGTGACCCAGTCTGAAGAAGGGTCTCGTCCCGAAACGTCGCCCATTCCTTCTCTCCAGCGATGCTGCCTGACCCGCTGAGTTACTCCAGCATTTGGTGTCCATTTTCAGTTTAAACCAACATCGGCAGTTCCTTTCTACACAATTTCTTCCCAGCTGTTATCAGACAACTTCACCATCCTACCACAACCAGAGAGCGGTCCTGAACTACTATCTGCCTCATAGGTGACCTTCGACTGTCCTTGATCGGACTTTGCTGGCTTTACCTTGCACTAAACGTTATTCCCTTATCATGTATCTGTACATAGCGAGCGGCTCGATTGTAATCATGTATTTGCAGACCGGTTAACACGCAACAAAAGCTGTTCAATGTCTGAAGAAGGGTTTCGGCCCGAAATGTCGCATATTTCCTTCGCTCCATAGATACTGCTGCACCCGCTGAGTTTCTCCAGCATTTTTGTCTACCTTCGATTTTCCAGCATCTGCAGTTCCTTCTTAAACAGCTTTTCAATAATGGATGGGATTTATATAGCGCCTTTCTAATACTCAAGGCGCTTTACATCGCATTATTCATTCACTCCTCAGTCCCACTCGGTGGTGGTAAGCTACTTCTGTAGCCACAGCTGCCCTGGGGCAGACTGACGGAAGCGTGGCTGCCAATCTGCGCCTACGGCCCCTCCGACCACCACCAATCACTCACACACATTCACACACAGGCAAAGGTGGGTGAAGTGTCTTGCCCAAGGACACAACGACAGTATGCACTCCAAGCGGGATTCGAACCGGCTACCTTCCGGTTGCCAGCCGAACACTTAGCCCATTGTGCCATCTGTCGTCCCATCAATGTCCCTCAGTACAAGAGACAATAAACTAAACTAAACTACAGAGGCAACTTTCTACGTCTCTTGGCTTCCTCAGACACCTACAATGGGGTTGGCAAGGATGCATGAGTGGCAGAGACGAACCCTCCAGCGCATGCTCCAAACATGCAGTGTTGCAGTGACTGCACATGATGCTAATTCTGAAATTCGCTGCCAGACGTCACAGAATTAAACACAGGGCGGTCCCCGATATATGTAGAGGTCCCGTTCCTCAGAAACGTTTGGTTTCTCTAAATCGGGAACATCCATAAACACATCTACACATATTGTATCACTCTACATACACTTGCTATAACTTTTGATCAGAGTCATCGAGTCCCATGGCGCGGAAACAGGCCATTCGGCCCAACTGGTCCAAACACACTCTATTGGATGTACATAAAGATGACACTTACAGAGAAACATAGACAATAGGTGCAAGAGGCCATTTAGCCCTTCGAGCCAGCACCACCATTCATTGTGATCATGGCTGATCATTGGCCTCCGCTGCCCTCTGTGGCAGAGAATTCCACAAATTCACAACTCTCTGGGTGAAAAAGGTTTTCTTCATCTCAGTTTTAAATGGCCTCCCCTTTATTCTAAGACTGTGGCCCCTGGTTCTGGACTCCCCCAACATTATGAACATTTTTCCTGCATCTAGCTTGTCCAGTCATTTTACAATTTTACATGTAAAGGGATTAGTTAACCGCAGTGTTCAAGCCAAGATCCATATCCCTCAAATTGCTTTAGGTTGAGGGTGGTGACGTTTAAAGGAGAAGGGGGAAATTTTTTTAATAAGAACCTAAGGGGCAACTTTTTCCGCTCAGTGTCTGGTAGATAGAGGGGGCAATAGACAATAGACAATAGGTGCAGGAGTAGGCCATTCGGCCCTTCGAGCCAGCACCGCCATTCAATGTGATCATGGCTGATCATCCCCAATCAGTACCCCGTTCCTGCCTTCTCCCCATATCCCCTGACTCCGCTATCTTTAAAGAGCCCTATCTAGCTCTCTCTTGAAAGCATCCAGAGAACCGGCCTCCACCACCCTCTGAGGCAGAGAATTTCACTGACTCGCAACTCTCTGTTAGAAAAAGTGTTTCCTCGTCTCCGTTCTAAATGGCTTATTCCTTATTCTTAAACTGTAGCCCCTGGTTCTGATCGAGCTGCCAGAAGAGGTAGTTGAGGCAGGTACTACAACAGCATTTAAAATACATTTGGACAGGTACATGGATAGGAAAGGTTTAGAGGGATATGGGGCAATTAGTGTAGATGGAGCATCTTGGTCAGCATGAACAGGTTGGGATGAAGGGCCTGGTCCCGTGCTGTATCTTATGTGCATGTTGGTGAGATTTGTTTATCTGATCATTATGTTTGTTGGAGACATTGTGGGGCAAAGAGCTTGGCCTTGTGCTGAGACTGTTCTGTGTGCAATGTGAATAGATTAAAACAGTCAACATGAACATTGATTTTTCCGGTGCCCCAACTGCTCACTGCATTTCTCAAATACCAACGTTGCAAAACAGATTACACTTTAAGCAAAAACATCAGTGGTTATAAAATGCTATGGAAAAATAAATGCTAACCTCTTACCCACATTCTCCCCTGCTCTGCTCAAGAGGCCAACTCAGAGATCCTCAAACATCTCGGGAACTACGCACTAAATATTGACGGAGTAACTGTTCAGCTGCGGAGAGCTTGTTTGATTGTATTTAATCTGAAAGAGGGGGTCTCCTTGCTGAGTGAGAGGATGTTTCCACTAGTGGGAGAGCCTAGGACCTTTGTTTAGTCAGAGGGCTGTGAATTTGTGGAATTCTTTGCCACAGAAGGCGGTAGAGGCAGTCAATGGATTTTTTATTTTACAGCAGAGATAGATAGATTCTTGGTTAGGACAGGTGTCAGGAGTTATGGGGAGAAGGCAGGAAAATGGTAGACTTTCTTCGGCCCAACTTGCCCACACCGTCCAACATGTCCCCATCGACACTAGTCACACCTGCCTGCGTTCACCCCATATCCCTCTAAACCTGTCCTATCCACGCACCTGTCCAAATGTTTTATTAAACATTAGGATAGTACCAGCCTCAACTACCGAAGTAAACCAGCATCTGCAGTCCCTTCCTACAGATTGGATAACACTATGTGCTATAGAGGGTGGCGTGGTGGTGAAGCTACTGCCTTACAGAACCAGCGACCAGGATTCGATCCTGACTACGGGTGCTGTCGGTACGGAGTTTGTACGTTCTCCCCGTGACCTCGTGGATTTTCTCAGAGAAATTCGGCTTCTTCCCGCACTCCAAAGACGTACAGGTTTGTAGGTTAATTGACTTGGTGTAAATGTAAAATTGGTCCTAGTGTTAACGTGCGGGGATCGCTAGACGGTGCGGACTCGGTGAGCTGAGGGTCTTGTTCCCGCACTGTAACTAAACTAAATAAATACAACCATGCCAAACTCAAGTGCAGCAGGTAAAGCAAAGATACAGAGTGCAGAATATAGTTGTAGCGAATCAGTTCCAGAGACAAAGTCCAATGTCCGTAATGGGGAAGGAACAATGGAGATATTTGGAGATTTGTTGATGGTGATGAGGTGGAAAGCCTTAACTCACTCATAATAAGAATTTTGCATCAAAAGAGGTTTTTATGGAAACATGTTTCAGAAGGAACTGCAGATGCTGGAAAATCACAGCATCTATGGAGCAAAGGAAATAGGCAACGTTTTGGGCAGAAACCCAAAGGGTTTCGGCCCGAAATGTTGCCTATTTCCTTCATAGCTCCATAGATACTGCCTCACCCGCTGAGTTTCTTCAGCATTTTTGTCTACCTTTTTATGGAAGCATCCCCATTACACTTCACCACGTTAAACTGCAGGCAACTGGATAGAGTTCTACTTAGCAGGTTTAATCTGGAGGCATAGCAAGGAATCATTTAGTTAGGCAACGCAATGAGATGGTCTCAAGTGGGATTTGCTTCCTGTGAACTAAAACAAACAGCAAATTACATCTCTAAGGAGCAGAAAAAAATCTTTCTTCACCAAGGAAGGTAGGATGCAAGGCTGATGAAAGAGAGTGCTGGAGTAACTCAGCGGGTCAGGCAGCATCTGTGGAGAACATGGATAGGTGACGTTTCACAGAGTGCTGGAGTAACTCAGCGGGTCAGGCAGCATCTGTGGAGAACATGGATAGGTGACGTTTCACAGAGTGCTGGAGTAACTCAGCGGGTCAGGCAGCATCTGTGGAGAACATGGATAGGTGACGTTTCACAGAGTGCTGGAGTAACTCAGCGGGTCAGGCAGCATCTGTGGAGAACATGGATAGGTGACGTTTTGAGTAGGGACCTTTCTTCAGTCTGACCTGTCTTTCCATCGAACATCTTCAGTCTGAAGAAGGGTCCCAACCCAAAACGTCACCTATCGGTGTTCTCCACAGATGCTGACTGACCCACTGAGTTACTCCAGCACTTTGTGTCTTTTTTTGTAAACCAGCATCTTCAGTTCCTTGTGTGTGAGTGAAGCCAGTGTCTGCTGTCCCACAGCCATCATGTTCTACATGCAACGTGTACGAGAACTGGGAAGTGTTTGTTGCCATTGGCAACACACAGATTAGGACAGACACAAAAAGCTGGAGTAACTCAGCGGGACAGGCAGCATCTCTGGAGAGAAGGAATGGGTGACGTTTCGGGTCGACACCCCTTCTCCAGAGTCGCTGCCTGGCCCGCTGAGTTACTCCAGCATTTTGTGTCTATCTTTAGTTCTCTGCCACAGAAGGCAGTGGAGGCCAATTTTCTGGATGTATTCAAGAGAGAGTTAGATTTAGCTCTTAGGGCTAACGGAATCGGGGTGGGGAGATTGCAACCTTCACGTGGTCCGCCCTGTTTCGACGAATGCAATCAACCCGGCGTGCACAATCAAATAGAACAAGTTGTCCTACAACTTTAAGCTGTGCACGCCTTACGCCAGAAGAAGAGAAGAAGCTAACGGAATCAAGGGATGTGGGGAAAAAGCAGGAACGGGGTACTGATTGTGGATGATCAGCCATGATTTCATCGAATGGTGCTGGCTCGAAGGGCCGAATGGCCTACACCTGCACCTATTTTCTATGTAAATAAAATTGAAACTATTTGTAAACTATTGGAAATACCAATGGCTGAGTTTGTGTCTATAATCTGAACTACCCAATTTCAATTGCTGGTTTCAGCCATGTTTTGACCATGTATGTTATTTAGGACACTTTCTGAAAGCCCTCAGCTAATTGCTCCCTTGGTCAGAGGAGATGGCCATAATGAGAGCCAAGAACTACTCTCTCTCTCTGTAAACGTCACGATGGGCTGGGTTTCACTCACGTGGAGAGTGGTGCTGAAAAATTCATGGTCAGCCCTTCTCAGAAAAGCAGTTTCTAAACAAAAAAGGAATACTAAGTATGTGAACCAAAAGGCTCTAGTGCCGCAAGAATCTCTGCGTACAATCCCACATTTAAAAAGCCGTCTTCACCAAGAGTCGAGAGTGTTTAGTTATTATTTGTAGCAACAAGGAACAATATCAGTCTCACTCGCTACAGCGTGGCAGAGCTGTCAATACAATGCACACAGATAACATAGACAATAACATCAATACCATGCAAATGGGCCTGAAGGGCTTAGAGTAAAGGCTGCCAGTCCAAGAGTTGACTAATAGAAACATAGAAAATAGATGCAGCAGGAGGCCATTCGGCCCTTCGAGCCAGCACCGCCATTCATTGGGATCATCCCCTATCAATAACCCGTGCCTGCCTTCTCCCCATATCCCTTGACTCCACTAGCCCCTAGAGCTCTATCTAACTCTCTCTTAAATCCATCCAGTGACTTGGCCTCCACTGCCCTCTGTGGCAGGGAATTCCATAAATTCCCAACTCTCTGGGTGAAAGAGTTTTTTTCTCACCTCAGTCTTAAATGACCTCCCCTTTATTCTAAGACTGTGGCCCCTGGTTCTGGACTCGCCCAACATTGGGAACATTTTTCCTGCATCTAGCTTGTCCAGTCCTTGTATAATTTTATATGTTTCTATAAGATATCCCCTCATCCTTCTAAACTCCAGTGAATACAAGCCCAGTCTTTTCAATCTTTCCTCATATGACAGCCCTGCCATCCCAGGGATCAACTGATGTTCCAAATCGCATTGACTTGGTGCGGGAGTTCACACGGCTGCAGGCTATCCTTCCATCAGCTTATCGTGGCCATTTAGCGCCATTGAATAGGAAGCATACAACAGTACAGCACGGGTTGGAGTGAAATGTGTAGGAAGGAACTGCAGATGTTGGTTTACACTGAAGATTTAACCGGAAACAGGCCCTTCAGCTCACAATGTCTACGCCGAACATGAAGGGTCACGACCCAAAACGTCGCCCATTCCTTCTCTCCAGAGATGCCTACTGCCCCGCTGAGTTACTCCAGCTTTTGATGTCTTTCTTCGGTGTAAACCAGCATCTGCAGTTCCTTCCTACACATTGCACCTGCCAATAGTAGTTGAGGCAGGTACCATCGCAACATTTAAAAAACATCTGGACTGATACATGGGTAGCTCAGGTTTGGAGGGATGGGCCAAATGCAGGCACCTGCGGCAAATGCAGATACCTGCGGCAAATGCAGATACCTGCCTGCATTTGGCCCATATCCCTCCAAACCTGAGCTGCCCATGTATCTGTCCAGGTGTTTCTTAAATGTTGCGATGGTACCTGCCTAGTAGATTGGACATGTTGGTCGGTGACGGCAAGTTGGGCCGAAGGGTCTGTTTCCACACTGTATCAATCTGTTTCCAGCACCTTCAGTACATACATGGCTTTAATGGTGGTCTGGTTGGAACATCTGTAACGTTTTACAGGGAAACATTTTACCACGAGGTTAATCATGCAGCTGGAACTCCTAGGACCGGTGATGGAAATGTTTCTCAAGTTGAGCCACAGTTGAGTGAGAGAGTGAGAGTGTGAGTGTGAGTGTGAGTGTGAGTGTGAGTGTGAGTGTGTGTGTGCGTGCGCGTACTGTTGATGCTCATTATGTAGTCTACCCACTGCAGCGTAATCAAGGCTCAGGCCAATGTTAAATTGCACCAAGGTACATTGATGGATTTAAAAATAAGACGACCCTGAACAACTGTGATATTGACCCTCCTCCCCTCCCTCTCTCAGGATAACGGCCCACTTTGTAAACCGCCCCAGCCTCACATCAATCACAGGCCCCCTCCAGTAAGTGTAAGACACTCTTTGTATGCCTGCTGCACGATAACGATCGCCCCTATCGGGTTTTGTGGCTTTCCTTGTGGGCAGAACAGCAGCTGTTATGACTACAAGCATTTTTGTTCAGAACCTCGTCTTTGATATCAGAAACTGGATTCTTCGGGGTAACAGATTGATCACAGATACCATCTTGGTCTGTATGTCCCCACTCATACAGGCTGGGGAAAGGGGGGGGGGGAGAGAGAGGGGTGGGGAGGGGGAGAGAGGGGGGGGTGGGAGAGAAATGAGGGGGGGGGAGAGGAGAGGGGGGGGGAGAGGAGAGGGGGGGGAAGAGAGGAGAGGGAAGAGAGGAGATGGGGGGGAGAGAGGAGAGGGAAGAGAGGAGATGGGGGGGGGGGAGAGAGGAGAGGGGGGGAAGAGAGGAGAGGGAAGGAGAGGAGGGGGGGGGGAAGGAGAGGAGGGGGGGGGGAAGAGAGGAGGGGGGGGAAGAGAGGAGGGGGGGGGGGGAAGAGAGGAGGGGGGGGAGAGAGGAGGGGGGTGGGGGAGAGAAAGAGGGCGAGAGGAGAGAAAGAGGGGGTGGGGAGGGATGAATTGTGGGGAGAGGGATGAAGGGGAGTGTGTGCGCTGGGATGCCCGGACTGTGTCGGGTTGGCGGTGAAACTCACAATGGTGTGATTGTGACAATGTTGCGAGACACAGCGACACTTTGAAACAATCGCGGCCGCACGATGAGAGTTGAGAAGCGAGTGATGTAGATGAATGTTTATTCCTCTGTAGCCACCAGGAATAAACATATTCAACATGGAGTTTCTCCAGCATCTTTGTGTATAAACATATTCAAGTCGTGTGCGGCTCTGGGGCCAGGGCGACTCTTTTTACATTTGGAAAGTAAAGTTGTGAGGAGGTGGGTCGGATACAACCTGTGTGTGTGTGGCTACAATGTAGCGGCGGGTGATACATACAGGCCCGGCTCCCACACACAACCTGAGCTGCAACAAGCGCAGACACACACACGATGCTGGAGCTACTCAGCGGCTCAGGCAGCATCTCTGGGGGGAAGGAATGGGTGATATTTGGGGTCGAGACCCTTCTTCACACTGGTGTGGAGAGAGGGAGAGGGTGGGATATGGAACAAACAAGCGGCCGCCAGCAGCGGTTAACTTTATCCCGACAACATGAAGCGTTCGTTACGTTACCTGCGGTTGCCGGCGCCGAGGCGAGGGTCGGGTCGGTCCGGGCGCTGTGGGTGGGTGGGTGTCTGGTCTGTCTGTCTGTCTGCAGCCGGCGGCGCTGCTCACACACCGGGCAACCCGGCTCCAGCCGCCGCCATCGCCCGACAAACCCCAACCCCGCCCCGCAAACCCGCACACGGAGCCGCCGCCGCCGGGCAGAGACACACGGAGCCCCGGCTCGATGCACAGCGGGTCCCCGCTGCCGTCTGCTCCTCTCCGCTCCGCTCCTCTCCTCCTCTCCTCCTCTCCTCTCCACACAGCGGCACAGCTGCAGCAGCGACACAAGCGCTCACACTCACACTCAACGCTACTCCCCTCCTGGTGCACGGTGGTTGGGTCCACGGGAACGTCGGTCGTGGACAAACCTGCAGTGGAGAGGGGGTGGAGAGAAGGGGGAAGAGAGGAGGGAGGAGAGAAGGAGGAGAGAAGGAGGAGAGAAGGAGGAGAGAAGGAGGAGAGAAGGAGGAGAGACACAGAGAGAGAGGGGATGGGGGGGAGAGAGAGAGAAGGGGGAGAGAATCAGGGAGGGGAGGAGAGAGTAGGGGGAGGAGAGAGAGAAGGGGAGACGGAGAGAGGGGGAATGAGAGGGAGATTTACACATATGTGTCAGAATGTAAATAATGTTAGTGCCTTTTCAAATGAGATCGTTTATGGAACCTTGCTAAATATTGTTGGTAATATGACAACATTAAATGCATTTCATGAGTTTAACAGCACTGTGGAGACTAGTATACCATGAAAGGCACTAAATATGTCGCTGCTGGGTTGGAACATAGAACAGCACGGCACCAGAACAGGCCCTTCAGCCCACAATGTCTGTGCCAAGACCATCTCTTATCTGCCTGCACATAACCCATCTGCCTTCATACTTCCCCTCTGTAATCAGGCTTCTAGACTGTCCTTCATGAATGTCCCATCCACCTTTACCTCATTTGTATACAAGTCTGAAGAAGGGTTTCAACCCGAAACGTCACCTATTTCCATCGCTCCATAGATGCTGCTGAGTTTCTCCAGCATTTTTGTCTATCTTGAAAGGCGCCCATAAATAAAATGTATTATTATTATTATTATTACCTTCCATTTTTCCAGCATCTGCAGTTCCGTCTTAAACATTTTGTCTAACCCTCAGTTGCATATGTTGGTCTTCATCTATGAAACTCCATTCTGCATTCTGTATCGTCCCCTTTGTTCCACCTATTGTACTGGAGTTAGATTTGATAGTATTTATGTATAGTTTTTCTGATCTGGTTAGATAGCATGCAAAAAAAAGTGCTTCACTATACCTCAATACATGTGACCATAATAAACCTCAACCTACAATAAACATAGACAATAGGTGCAGGAGTAGGCCATTCGGCCCTTCGAGCCAGCACCGCCATTCAATGTGATCATGGCTGATCATCCCCAATCAGTACCCCGTTCCTGCCTTCTCCCCATATCCCCTGACTCCGTTATCTTTAAGAGCCCTATCTAACTCTCTCTCGAAAGTATCCAGAGAACCGGCCTCCACCACCCTCTGAGGCAGAGAATAGGCATGCAATACATTTTCCTCAAACTGGAAGTTCAAAATGAAACTAGCTCCTGTTCCTTCTGTTCTCTCTTTCGAGAGGGGAGAGAGGGGAGAGAGGGGGGAGGAGAGGGGTAGGGGGAGGGGGGGGAGGGGGAGGGGGGGGGGGGGGGAAGAGAGGAGTGGAGGTTGATTCCCTGCTACAGACACAAATAGCTGGAGTAACTCAATGGGTCAGGCAGCATCTCTAGAGAGAAGGAATGGGTGACGTTTCAGACTGAAGAAGGTTCTCAATCCAAAACGTCACCCATTCCTTCTCTCTAGAGATGCTGCCTGTCCCGCTGAGTTACTCCAGTATTTTGTGTCCATCTTCGGTTTAACCCAGCATCTGCAGTTCCTTCCTACACATTAATATCCTGCGTCCAGATTGGGAGCGGCATACATGGAATTATTCCAGCCGCACAGGTTCAATAGGACGAGCAAAGTTGGGTCACTTGGGACAACAAGATGATTTCACACGTTGGGCCACTCCAGGAACTCTAAGATTGGGTAGCCCCCCGTGTCGCCACTGGTAACGCTGTCTGATTCACGTTGACTTGATGTCTCTTGGCTCCAATCATGATTTTGTTCATTTAAAGACATAACAATGTTAAAAATAGTCCAGCTCAGAACATTCCTTCTCTTTAAAACATCCTGCAGTTCCAGCAGCAACGAAGAGCCCTCTGTAAACTCCGCTAAAGTTGGCAGCAAAATGCTACTTGCAATAAGAAGTCGTTGTTCTGTCAGAGAATGCAAATACAGAGCGAGATTTTGACCTTCAAAATGCTATAGATTTGCAGTTTATTTTTTAAATAAATTCATCTGTTGTAGAACATTGTATTCCTTCTGCAGATGGAACATTGAAACAGTTCTGTAGACACAGAGTGCTGGAGTAACTCAGCGGGTCAGGCAGCATCTGTGGAGAACATGGATAGGCGACGTTTCACAGAGTGCTGGAGTAACTCAGCGGGTCAGGCAGCATCTGTGGAGAACATGGATAGGTGCCGTTTCACAGAGTGCTGGAGTAACTCAGCGGGTCAGGCAGCATCTGTGGAGAACATGGATAGGTGACGTTTCACAGAGTGCTGGAGTAACTCAGCGGGTCAGGCAGCATCTGTGGAGAACATGGATAGTGACCTTTCAGGTCGAGATCCTTCAGTTTTCAATGGACATACAAGTGACTTGTGAATGGAGTGTGGGTAGCAGTGGGAGGTACTGACAAAGCAACCAAAACACATAATATTGTCATGCAAAACCCGTGCTGTCAATGTAATAAAACTACCAACCTCTTGTAAAAATCACTCCACCTGATTCACGATCGAAGGGAAGGAAATCCCCATTCTGTCATTCTATGGGCCAAGTGCTGGCAGGTGGGATGAGTGTAGCTGGGACATGTTGGCCAGTATGGGTAATTTGGGCCGAAGGGCCTGTTTCCACACTCTGTGACTCTACAGCTTGGCCCAAACAAGGCGTCAGACTTGGACATCAGGCTCCTGAACCACCCTGGGCCCCCCCCCCCCCCCCTCCCCCTCCTACTATCAATCAATCAATTTTATTTGTATAGCACATTTAAAAACAACTCACGTTGACCAAAGTGCTTTACATCAGTGCAGATACGAATGTGCTACATACAGTGGTAGACAGACCTAACAATATATACATACACTGTTTACAGCGCCCCCTCAGAGGGGCTCAGAAACGCTAGGGAGTAGAAATGGTTTTGAGCCTCGACTTAAAGGAGTCGATGGAGGGGGAAGTTCTGACGAGGAGAGGGATGCTGTTCCGCAAAAGCGCGGTCGCCCCTGAGCTTATACCTGGACCGCGGGATAGTCAGTAGCCCCAAGTCGGCCGTCCTGAAGGACCTGGAGGTAGAATGGTGGGTTAGCAAAGATTTTTGATATGGGAGGGGGGGATGGGGGGGGGGGGGATGGGGGGGGGGATGGGATGGGGGGGGGGATGGGATGGGGGGGGGTGGGGGGCAAGCCCTTTAAGGGCTTTGTATACGAATAAGAGGAGCTTGAAGCTGATTCTGTACCGTACTGGGAGCCAGTGGAGAGAGGCTAAAATCGGGGACCTATGGATGTTATGTTATATGAGCTTGCCTCACCTGCTGAGTTTCTCCAGCATTTTGTGTCGACCTTCCATGTACATACATCAGCTTCCCCAGTGTGTGTGGGGAGTGGCTGGGAAGGTGGGACAACATAGAACTAGTGTGTTCCAAAGGGAACTGCAGATGCTGGAATATCGAAGGTACACAAAATTGCTGGGGAAACTCAGCGGGTGCAGCAGCATCTATGGAGCGAAGGAAATAGGCAACGTTTCGGGCCGAAACCCTTCTTCAGACTGGAGTCTGAAGTCTGGACGAATGAACGGGTTTCGGCCCGAAACGTCGCCTATTTCCTTCGCTCTATAGATGCTGCTGCACCCGCTGAGTTTCCCCAGCAATTTTGTGTACCTTAGAACTAGTGTGAACAGGTGAGCAATGGGCGGAGTGACTCGGTGGGCCGAAGGGCCTGTTTCCATGCTTAAAACTTAAAATACATCTGAATGTTCTGTGCAGAAAGAAACTACAGATGCTGGCTTACACCAAAGATAGGTACAAAGTGCTGGAGTAACTCATTGGGTCAGGTAGCATCTCCGGAGAACAAGGATGATGATAATAGGCAATACACAATAGGTGCAGGAGTAGGCCATTCGGCCCTTTGAGCCAGCACCGCCATTCAATGTGATCATGGCTGATCATCCACAATCAGTACCCCATTCCTGCCATCTCCCCTGACTCCGCTATCTTTAATAGCGGACATTTCGTTCACACTGACGTTTCAGGTCAGGACCCTTTGTCCCACAGAACATACAGAATGTTGACGTATTTTACATGAATGAACTACATTTTTGAAAAGAGTGAGGGGGCAAACTACAAATTCTGTAGCCAATACGTATGAAGGTCCAGACAGTCTGAAGAAGGGTCTCGACCTGAAACGCCACCCATTCCTTCTCTCCCGCTGAGTTACTCCAGCTTTTTTGTCTATCTAAGTAACAAATGAGAAATCTCTTCCTCTTGCGTTCTCGAAGCTAAGGGCCATCATTCAATAGAGCACTCTGTGGGCACAAGTACCATGTTAACGTCCTGATCTGCCTCTTTTTAGTAGTCTGTAATCCTATGTTCCTTTGGGATTACATCTCCTAGGGCACATGTCTAATTAGAAAATGTGTACAGTGATGAGCTTCATGCATCACAGAGACATGAATACAATTAACATAACGTTGTTGCATCCTTTATGATGCTTAGAATTCCACTTGACCCAAGGGATCATTTGCTGGGACATTTTACTTGTACTTACATTCATCACGGCCAAGAGAATTGTCCTTTGGGCAAGGAAGAGCAGGGTTAGGCCAGGGGAAAAGATAGACAGAGGGTTGGGTGGAGTAGGTGACGTACGCGCACAAGAGTGAACATTAAACCAAATTGTCCAATGGATAACTCTCCAGTGTCCATGGAAGAGATGGGCTCGAGCTGTCTGATTTGTGTGATTCTACAACTCTTCTGATTCTATTTGTAAGAAGGAACTGCAGATGCCGGTTTAAACCGAAGATAGGCACAAAAAGCTGGAGTAACTCAGCGGGATGGGCAGCATCTCTGGAGAGAAGGAATGGGTGACGTTTCGGGTCAAGACCCTTCGTGTCTGAAAAAGGGTCTCGACCCGAGAGGATACACATTCCTTCTCTCCAGAGATGCTGCCCGTCCCACTGAGTTACTCCAGCATTTTGTATCTATCTTAGAGAAGGTAGGTACAGGATACTGAGTTGGATGATCAGCCATGAATGGCGGTGCAGGCTCGAAGGGCCAAATGGCCTACTCCTGCACCTATTTTCTATGTTTCTATCCTCTGATTCTGTGGTCACCCATATAGGAAAGATGTTGTCAAGCTGGAAAGGGTGCAGAGGACACTTGCAAGGATGTTGCAAGGAATTGAGACCCTGAGCTATAGGGCGTTTGGGGCAGGCTGGGGCTATATTATTTGGAGCAACGGAGGATGAGAGGTGATCTTATAGAGTTGTACAAAATCAAGGGGCATAGATCGGGTAAATGCACCGCTTTTTACCCAGAGGGAAAGCAAGAATCATAGGACATGGGTTTAAGATGATGGGAATAGATTTGATAGGAATCTGGTGGGTAATATTTTCACACAAGGGGTGGTGGGTGTATGGAACAAGCTGTCAGAGGAGGTTGTTATCTCCTGCTCTCTTTGTATTCCTTTTTATTAGATTAGTTTAGGGATATAGCGGGGAAACAAGCTCTTCGGCCCAACATGTCCGCGCCGACTATTGATTACATTGTAGATGAAAAACTCACGGTCAGAGGGAGAACTCCACACAGACAACACATGTAGTCTGGATCAAACCTGGATCTCTGGTAGTGTAATGCCCCTGTCCCACTTAGGAAACCTGAACGGAAACCTCTGGAGACTTTGTTCCCCACCCAAGGTTTCCGTGCGGTTCCCAGAGGTTGCAGGTGGTTGCCGGTAGTGGAAGCAGGTAGAGAGACTGACAAAAACCTCCGGGAACCGCACGGAAACCGCACGGAAACCTTGAGTGGGGCACAAAGTCTCCAGAGGTTTCCTAAGTGGGACAGGGGCATAAGGCAGCAACTCTACCGTCACCCAATGGATCTGCTCGGTCTCCTTTCCGAAACCTTACTCATGCAACCTTTCCATTATTTGACCAGACGTACAATTTCTCTGGCCATCCAAGATTCCCTGACCTTGCCATCCTTATCACTCCTTACTGAAGCTTTCCAGTCCTGAAGAAGGGCCTCGACCCGAAACGTCACCCATTCCTTCTCTCCAGAGATCCTGCCTGTCCTGCTGAGTTTCTCCAGCATATCATGTCTATCTTTGGTTTAAACCAGCATCTGCAGTTCCTTCCTACACATTCCAATCAGGAACTATGATCTGCTGGCCCTTAATCAACTCTCAGGTGCGTGATGTGGACTTGCTCAGTAACAGCTGCACCCAATTGACTCAATTAGCTACTAACTCCTGCCCAATAACGTTAAAAACCTCCTTACCCCAATATAATACTTTCCCCCAAAGGTTCAGGCAAATCTTTATCCATAATTGTCCAGAGTGTTCCTTGCATTGAAATAAACACACCAGCATCTGATTCACATATTCTTTAACCTGCCCCTGTCTGTCTTTTCTTTGAGACTTACATTAATTTAATTTTAATTAAATTTAGCTTAATTTAGAGATACAGCATTACAAAAGGCCCTTCAGCTCACGCCGCCCATCGATCGCCCATTCTCACCAGCTGTATGTTATCCAAATTCCGCATTCCTTCCCGACACACTAGGGGGCCAATTAATCTACTAAACTAAATTAACTTAATTAACTAATTAACCAACAAGGGTGGCACAGCAGGTAGAGCTGCTGCCGCACATGACCAGAGACCTGGGTTCGATTTATCCTATATTCTCCCTGGGACCACGTGGGTTTTCTCTGGGTGCTCCGTTTTCCTCCCACATCCCAAAGACACACGGGTGTTCAGGTTAATTAGACTTTATCCAACTAGGATAGTGTGTTAATGTGCGGGGATCGCTGGTTGGCATGGACTCGGTGGGCCGAAGGGCCTGTTTCCGCGCTGTATCTCTAAACTAAACTAAACACTCCAAACTCGCATTACATCTCAAAACATCTTCGAAACATCTCCATTATGGTTCAAAGATAAAGCTCTGGAGTAACCCAGCAAATCAGGCAGCATCTCAGGAGGACATAGACAGATGATGTTCTGGGTTGAGACCCTTCGTCAGGTTGCCCAATACGATAATTTTCTCCTGGAGTTACTCCCTGGCATTCCAGAATGAGTTGTGGCCAGAGGGTTTTGTAAGGTCCAACTAATCATTTATGGTTTGACATAGCTGCAAGATCTGGTGAAATATTAACTTCTCCTAGTGTGGTTCATCCCTCAGGAATGGAGTTCAAATCGGAGTCTGATTTGGAATGTTCCCGGAACATGAAACAAGATGCCCACATCTCGCTTGTGGATATCTATAAATGCTGCAAGTTAGGACCTAACGGATGTTTCATTCAACATTGAATCAGAAGATCACCCTACTTCACAATCCATGTTAATCCTCAGGAAGTCACTCTTCCAGATCAGTTATTGCAGTTGGTATATTTTTGCCAAGTCCATAAAAAAAAAATTTATTTAATGCAGCGATCAGTTTGGTGATATCGCTGACTAAATTGCAATCTTATTTTTATTTTTAGTGAGATGTGGCACTCAGAAAAAACATCGTTCATATCCAGAGAATGTCACAAAATATTTCACAACTGTGAGTTGCAAACTAATATAATACAGGACTCGTATGAAGACACAAGGAACTTCAGATGTTGGAATATGTAGCAAAACACAAAGTGTTGGAGGAACTCTAATATACTTATCCCCACATACCCTGCCCACACCATTACTTGGCTTTAAATGTTGCCTCTTTGACCAAGACGTTGGCAACCTTTTCCAAGTGCATATCATGTGTTCTACATCTCTCTACATCACTGTCTATATCTCTCGTTTCACTTTCCTCTGACTCTCAGTCTGAAGTTGGGTCTCGACCCGAAAAGTCACCATTCCTTTTTATCCAGAGATGCTGCCTGTCCCGCTGAGTTACTCCAGCTATTTGTGCCTGTCTCCAGTGAAGAACTTGTTATTTTTCCTCATGGTCTTGAGATTTAATTTCCTTATTTTGAAGTATGCTCAGGGCAATTCATTATATTAAAGGCCTTACATAAATGCGGAATGTTAAAGTAGGCAAGAAATACTGGAGAAACTCAGCGGGCGAGGCAGCATCTATGGAGAGAAGGGAGAGATGATGTTTCGGGTCGAGACCCTTCTTCAGACTTGCAAAAACTAGGGGAATGAAATGGATTAAAAATGAGATGTTGGGGGAGAAAGGAAATTAAAAAATATCTATATGGATCACAAATATCTTAAAAGACCCGATCACGACCTCAATATTTTCAATCATACTTTTCAATTCAGTTTGATTGAAATATACTTAAGCTATCCCCAGTTATTTGCCTGGAATGTATAATCTTGTTAAAAGCTCCCCGGAGAGTTGATGTAATTGTTGCAGAGTGCATTTTTTGCTTACAAATACATTATAAGCTCTTTGGCCTAATTCAGTATACTTCTGTGATAGATGGACAATGTTGCACCAGGCCACAAGGGTCATCACACTAATTGTTCACCTTCTACCTTGTATAACATCTTTCACATGATTCCATTATTGGGAATCCATAAAAACCTTTGATGACATTAATGTGAATGGCCCGCTTTAATCAGAACAGGTTTCAATTCTGTAACATCGGTTAGTTCACATAGAACACTGACTATGTACAGTAGTCACAGAATGCTGGAGTAACTCAGCAGGACAGGCAACATCTCTGGAGAGAAGGAATGGGTGATGTTTCAGGTCGAGACCCTTCTTTGGACTCGACCCGAAACGTCACCCATTCCTCCTCCCCAGAGATGCTGCCTGTCCCGCTGAGTTACTCCAGCATTTTGTGTCTACTGTCAATTTAAACCAGCATCTGCAGTTCCTTCCTACAGTTTTGGTCGCAAGGATGTTGTTCAGATGCAAAGAGTTCAGAGTAAATTTACGAGGATGTTGCCAGGACTCGAGGGCTTGAGCTATAGGTGGAGCAGATAGGACTCTATACCTTGGAGCGCAGGAGGATGAGGGGTGATCTTATAGAGGTGTATAAAATCATGAGGGGAATAGACAAGCTGAATGCACCGAACCTTTTACCTAAGATGGGAATCTAAGACAAGGCGACATATATTTAATGTTCGAGGGACAAGATTTGATTTGAACCTGAGGGGCAACCTTTCACTCAGAGGGTGACAATAGACAATAGACAATAGGAACAGGAGTAGGCCATTTGGCCCTTCGAGCCAGCACCACCATTCACTGTGATCATGGCTGATCATCCCCAATCAGTACCCCGTTCCTGCCTTCTCCTCATATCCCCTGACTCCGCTATCTTTAAGAGCCCTATCTAGCTCTCTCTTGAAAATATCCAGAGAATTACCCGCCCTCTGAGGCAGAGAATTCCACAGACTCACAACTAACTCTCTGTGTGAAAAAGTGTTTCCTCGTCTCCGTTCTAAATGGCTTACCCCTTATTATTAAAGAGTGGTGGACATATGAATGAATGAATGAAAATGTTATTTGCCATGGTGCCAAGATAGAGGGGTAAAAAGAGGAGAAAGTACCAAGAGCATGAAGGCACGCCAAGCCCGTTTGTCTTTTTCAGCTCCAGCCAATGTTACTTACTCCAGCCATTTGCCATCCATCTCCTCCACCCTCACCTGTATCTGTAGCTACTCGCCAGGCATTGTCCTGCCCTGCCTCTCTTTCCCAGCTTTCTTCCCACCAACTCCATCAGTCTGAAGACGGGTTCCACCCCAAACGATGTCCATCCCTTCCCTGCACAGATGCCGACTGACCCGCCGAGTTCCTCCAGCACTTTGTTCCAGCATCTGCAGTTGCATTGTGTCTCCAAACCCCATTCTACGTTTCACTCTGGCATCCCTTTCTGCTCCTGTGGCTTATTGTTTGCATTTTCTCTACACTCTTTGGTACAAAATGCTCAGGCGTGTAAATGAATCACCATGCCACCCGAACTGGTCCCATCTGGATGGTTTGTGTTCCTACATGTGTAGTCTCCCTAACAAGGGGCCATCTCATATTTGATGTCTGGATTTTGCTGCCAGGGGTGGTGGTGGAGGCTGATACGATAGTGATGTTTCAGATGCATTTAGGGAGCCACATACATATGCAGGGGGGTATGAATTATTTGTTGGCAGGGGAAATTAGTGTACCTTAGCATCATGCTTGGCTCAGACCTTGTGGGCCAAAGGGCCTTTTCTTGTGCTGTACAATGTTCTATGTTCACTGATCAAAGACACAGTCTATTGAAGGTCACAGTTGTTGAGAATAGTGCTGTGTTGTGTACAAGCCTGGTGCTACAGGAGCCTGAAGACTGCAACAACCAGGTTCAGGAATAGCTACTTCCCCTCAGCCATCAGGCTATTAAACCTGGCTCGGACAAAACTCTGATTATTAGCAACCACTTTCTGTTATTTGCACTACCAGTTTATTTATTCATGTGTGTATATATTTATATCATGGTATATGGACACATTTATCTGTTTTGTAGTAAATGCCTACTATTTTCTGTGTGCTTAAGCAAAGCAAGAATTTCATTGTCCTATACAGGGACACATGACAATAAACTCACTTGAACTTGAACTTGAAGTATGGGCTGTATACTTGAGGAAAGAATCATTGTGTTCAGTTTTTCAAGCTGTGTTGAGGAATTCCCTTTCATACGTTCAAAAGCAGGGCGCAAAATCAGTCTACAAAATGGCGGTAAGTGCAATAAATATACTTCCTGGAGAAAGAGCAATAAAAATGAAATAGCCTCCAAGGGAAGGCATGACATGTCCCGACTGTGAGAATAATTGTAGAGCTTTCAACTGCCTTGGATTGCAATCATACTTGCGCTGCAGTTCATTAGCTTCAGTATTATATGTCATCAAAAACACTTACACGACTCAGTTAGCGCCCGGTATGTTTTCTATTGCAAACCTGCCCTGCTGAATCTATAATTACATTGTATAAATGGTAGTAAAGGATTGAAATTGGATGTTTAATAAATGATCCCTCCTTGCTTGTAAATTGGATAAGGGTAGCTCAAGAAGAAAGTGACATAGATAATCATGAAATATTATGCACCTGCGATGAATTCTCCTTATATCCCCCTTAATTAATATTGACACAGGGAATAAGCCTTTAAGATTCACCTTTGGATTCAATCTCATTTCAAGAGTTTAATAATAGTCCTACTGAGTTGTATTCCGGATATCAAAACGACTGCAATTATATCTTATTTTCAAGAGCATGGTTTGGGAACAGCTCCATCCAAGACAGCCAGACATTGTGGCCACAGCACAAACCAACCTCCCTTCCATTGACTCCATCTACACCTCACGCTGCCTCGGCAAGGCCAGCAGCATCATCAAGGACCAGTCTCACCCCGGTCACTCCCTCTTCAACCCTTCTCCCTTCGGGCAAGAGGTACAGAAGTGCGAAAATGCATTCTGGACTGGAGCTGAACTGGTTTTCTAAATCCTTCTGATCTTCTGCTCTTCAGCGGAGAGGTGGTGGAGATGACCGAAAGCCCTTCTCCATCTCAATGCTTCTTAATATGTGAGGTGTTCAATGCAATCGTTTGCCATTCAGGTGTCCCATTAAAAAGCACTTTGGCTTCCAAACTACTAAATCTTAAGAAAAAAATCATCCTTATGGGACTGTCCCACTTAGGTGATTCTTTCCGCAACTGCTGCCGACTGTCATAGTCATAACAGCGACTGGACCCCCCTTACAACAATGTCTATGACAATGTCTACAACAACCTACCACCAAGTTGACGTCAAGCTACCGACAACCAATGACCCATTAGGACGTCCACCTACGACCACACCTACGACAACCTACGTCCACCTCCAAATTCAGGGGCAGTTTCTTCCCAGCTGTTTCCAGGTAAGTAAACCATCCTACCAACAACTCGAGAGCAGACTTGAACAACTATTTACCTCATTAGAGACCCTCGGACTATCTTTGATTCAACGAAATTCCCTTTATCCCGTATTCTGTACTCTGCGAGTGGCTCGTTTGTAATCATGTATTGTCTTTCCATTGACTGCATTAGCACGCGTCAAACACTTTTCACTGTACCTCGGTACACGTGACAGGAAACTGAACTCAAAGTCATCTGAGTTGGTGCTATATTCTGTTTCTGTGAAGCCAGAAGCTTGCGACCCTTCTCGATGTTGAAGACAATATATAAACGTTAGATATCATTCCAGATCAACTCACGACTGCCTCAAACAGAAACCAAAATCATTGGGACAGATTCTGCATGTAGAATATATTTTGCAGATTGAATCGTTTGAAGATCGATTGAAGCAAAGATGAATCAGCCTTAAATTGAATTCTTATGATTGTAAGTAAAGCTGGCAAGTTATTGATGTATGATTATCCACTGACGTCATGCTGCCTTAATTTTTCTCAATTACGGTCCCAAGATCATTTTTCTTACTCTTTCCTAATGGAAATGTTAAAGCCAAGTCCGCAAAGCTTCTGTTAATGGACACGTCTCATAAAGTAGGAAGAGATGCTTAGACTGCACTTTCATCAATGATCCAATGATTGTACATTAACTGGTTGATGGAATCTGTTTAAAAGTAAATTGCATTGACTTTCAATCATTCGTGCTTATTTATTAGCCCTGTATGTTCTCTTAGATGCATTAGTAATAATCTTTCAAAACTCTTTAGATTCTGGAGTAGTTCCTGAGGATTGGCGGGTAGCAAACGTAACCCCACTTTTTAAGAAGGGAGGGAGAGAGAAAACGGGGAATTACAGACCAGTTAGTCTAACATCGGCAGTGGGGAAACTGCTAGAGTCAGTTATTAAAGATGGGATAGCAGCACATTTGGAAAGTGGTGAAATCATTGGACAAAGTCAGCATGGATTTACAAAAGGTAAATCATGTCTGACGAATCTTATAGAATTTTTCGAGGATGTAACTAGTAGCGTGGATAGGGGAGAACCAGTGGATGTGGTGTATCTGGACTTCCAGAAGGCTTTCGACAAGGTCCCACATAAGAGATTAGTATACAAACTTAAAGCACTCGGCATTGGGGGTTCAGTATTGATGTGGATAGAGAACTGGCTGGCAAACAGGAAGCAAAGAGTAGGAGTAAACGGGTCCTTTTCACAATGGCAGGCAGTGACTAGTGGGGTACCGCAAGGCTCAGTGCTGGGACCCCAGCTATTTACAATATATATTAATGATCTGGATGAGGGAATTGAAGGCAATATCTCCAAGTTTGCGGATGACACTAAGCTGGGGGGCAGTGTTAGCTGTGAGGAGGATGCTAGGAGACTGCAAGGTGACTTGGATAGGCTGGGTGAGTGGGCAAATGTTTGGCAGATGCAGTATAATGTGGATAAATGTGAGGTTATCCATTTTGGTGGCAAAAACAGGAAAGCAGACTATTATCTAAATGGTGGCCGACTAGGAAAAGGGGAGATGCAGCGAGACCTGGGTGTCATGGTACACCAGTCATTGAAAGTGGGCATGCAGGTGCAGCAGGCAGTGAAGAAAGCGAATGGTATGTTAGCTTTCATAGCAAAAGGATTTGAGTATAGGAGCAGGGAGGTTCTACTGCAGTTGTACAGGGTCTTGGTGAGACCACACCTGGAGTATTGCGTACAGTTTTGGTCTCCAAATCTGAGGAAGGACATTATTGCCATAGAGGGAGTGCAGAGAAGGTTCACCAGACTGATTCCTGGGATGTCAGGACTGTCTTATGAAGAAAGACTGGATAGACTTGGTTTATACTCTCTAGAATTTAGGAGATTGAGAGGGGATCTTATAGAAACTTACAAAATTCTTAAGGGGTTGGACAGGCTAGATGCAGGAAGATTGCTCCCGATGTTGGGGAAGTCCAGGACAAGGGGTCACAGCTTAAGGATAAGGGGGAAATCCTTTAAAACCGAGATGAGAAGAACTTTTTTCACACAGAGAGTGGTGAATCTCTGGAACTCCCTGCCACAGAGGGTAGTCGAGGCCAGTTCATTGGCTATATTTAAGAGGGAGTTAGATGTGGCCCTTGTGGCTAAGGGGATCAGAGGGTATGGAGAGAAGGCAGGTACGGGATACTGAGTTGGATGATCAGCCATGATCATATTGAATGGCGGTGCAGGCTCGAAGGGCCGAATGGCCTACTCCTGCACCTAATTTCTATGTTTCTATGTTTCTAGACATTACCGTTACACCCAAATCCCACATGGAAATACTGATGAGGAATTTCTTTAGTCAGAGGGTGGTGAATCTGTGGGATTCATTGCCACTGATGGCTGTGGAGGCCAAGTCAATGGATATTTTTAAGGCGGAGATTAACAAATTCTTGATTAGTACGGGTGTCAGGGGTTTATGGTGAGAAGGCAGGAGAATGGGGTTAGGAGGGAGAGATAGATCAGCTATGATTGAATGGCGGAGTAGACTTGATGGGCCGAATGGCCTAATTCTGCTCCTAGAACTAATGAATTTATGAACTGTTCTGGCTTTGTATGCTTTACTGCACGTCGACTTGTTCATAAACCCCTCACATAATGGAATCGGTTCTGAAGAAGGGTCCTGACCTGAAACGTCACCTATCCATTCCCTCCACGGATGCTGCCATCCCCGCTGAGTTCCAGGTGCACTTGCAGTTCCTTGTGTGCCCAAAATGCTCGGGGATGGAGCTACACAGCACAGAAACAGGCCCTCCAGCCCACCTTGTCCATGCCTACTAAGATGGCACACTGGCCTGCATATGGCCCATGGCCCTCTAAACCCTTCCTCTCCATGTAATTGAATCATCGAGTCATACAGAACAGATACAGGCTCTTCGGCCCAACTTGCCCATGGTGCCCCATCTATACTAGTCCCACTTTCCTCTAAACCCTGTTAAATATATCTGTCAAATGGCTTTTAATGTTTTATTTTTTGTCTCTGGCCAAAATAATCCCGAATACTTTCTTTGAGGTTGAAGCCCACAGAGTGAATGGGGCATCAGACAGAAAATTGGCAAAGTGATTGGAAAATGGATCTTTTGGG
The DNA here is from genome assembly GCF_010909765.2 of Amblyraja radiata. Taxonomy (NCBI): domain Eukaryota; kingdom Metazoa; phylum Chordata; class Chondrichthyes; order Rajiformes; family Rajidae; genus Amblyraja; species Amblyraja radiata. The sequence goes on from NC_045992.1 coordinate 1,744,522, forward strand.
TTGGTACCCTTCATCCGGACTGGTCAAATGATGGGTCCCAACCTGAAACATCAACTCTCCCCTTCCCTCCACATATGATGCTCGGGGTCCTCCAGTAGATTGTTTGTTGCAAGTACTTTAGTTTAGTTTAGTTTAGAGGTACAGCGCAGAAACAGGCCCTTCGGCCCACCGGGTCCGTGCCGACCAGCGATCCCCATACATTAATACTATCCCACACCCACTAGGGACAATTTTTACATTTACCAAACCGATTATCCTACAAACCTGTATGTCTTTGGAGCGTGGGAGGAAACCGAAGATCTCGGAGAAAACCCACGCATGTCACGGGGAGAACGTACAAACTCCGTACAGACAGCACCCGTAGTCGGGGTCGAACCCGGGTCTCCGGCGCTGCATTCGCTGTAAGGCAGCAACTCTACCGCTGCGCCACCGTGATCTCCGGTTATGTAAGTTATTTCTCAGATCAGAGGGTAGTGTTCTGTGCGGTTCCCAAGAATTCTAGAACTGAATGGGTTCCTGTGTTGTTATGTCCATACCGACTCCAATCTCACTCCCTGTGAACACACAGTCCTCTGCTCACCCAGTAACAATACCAATATTGTTCATCTCTGTTCTGGGCAAGATTCCAGCATCTGCAATTCCTTGTGTCCACATTTTAATGGTAGCTGATATGTTTCCAAATCAGAATGGGGTGTGACTTGGACAAGTTGAAAGATATGAGGTTCAGGCACTTGTTCGATTGAGATGACAGTGGAAAGAAAAATCCTATTGAAAAGCTAGACACCTTGCAGAATGTGTAGGTTTGCTATTTGTTTCCCACCCTGTTCTCAGTTTCTATCTCCAGATATGCCGATCTATTAAATGATACATTGACCAGCACCTTTGTGTAAATCAACAGACTATAGTGGATAGAGAGGATGTCTCCACCAGTGGGAGAGTCTAGATCCAGAGGCCACAGCCTCAGAATAAAAGGACTTACCTTTAAGAAGGAGATGGAGATGAGGAGGAATTTCTTTAGTCAGAGGGTGGTGAATCTGTGGAATTTGCCACAGAAGGCAGTGGAAGCCATTAATGGATATTTTTATTTCAGAGATAGATTCTTGATTAGTACAGGTGTCTGGGGTTATCGGGAGAAGACAGGTGAATGGGATTGAGAGGGAAAGATAGATCAGCCATGATTGAATGGTGGAGTAGACTTGATGGGCCGAATGGCCTAATTCTGCTCTATCACCTATGAACTGTGGTCAAGGAAGGAGCGTTCACGTCGCGGCCCTGTTTCCACCAATCTTTCCACCACCACACACAAGAAGCGACAAGACAGACACCATTGTATGCAGATGTCGAGACGTGCGATCAGCTCTGCCTGAACAACTTGTAATCTTGCGTGTGGCCTCGATAAGAAGAAGACCGATGAACTATGACTGAATGTAGCCTTCATTGCATATCCAACAGACCGCAGAGCATAATGCAAGCGCTAAGGCACAGGGAACAGATCAAACTGAAACCCTTATATAACACTGACATCTAGTGGCTTCTGTTCATGCACCGTATATTCAATATAATCACATGTATTTTTTCAGGAATAGTCAGAAGTTTTGTGATAAGATGCATGTACGTAGTTTATGTTCAAAGCAAAAGACAACTGTGTATTAGAAATAAAATTTAGAATAATTGACGTTTTAATAACTGTGAATTAGAGATTTAAATACAGTGTGATCTCGGCCCATCAGCCTTAAGTGATGAACTTCTAGGACTGTTCTGACATATTGTACAGTGTGATTTTTACAACCTTGGTGGTCTGGTTTTGAGACTGGTCGTGAAGGGCACGGAAAAGGCACAGGTCCTTCGGCCCAATGCCGACCAAGGACCACAGGGGGGATCTTATAGAAACATATAAAATTATAAAAGGACTGGACAAGCTAGATGCAGGAAAAATGTCCCCAATGTTGGGCGAGTCCAGATCCAGGGGCCACAGTCTTAGAATAAAGGGGAGGCCATTTAAGACTGAGGTGAGAAAAAACTTTTTCACCCGGAGAGTTGTGAATTTGTGGAATTCCCTGCCACAGAGGGCAGTGGAGGCCAAATCACTGGATGGATTTAAGAGAGAGTTAGATAGAGCTCTTGGGGCTAGTGGAATCAAGGGATATGGGGAGAAGGCAGGCACGGGTTATTGATTGGGGACGATCAGCCATGATCACAATGAATGGTGGTGCTGGCTCGAAGGGCCGAATGGCCTCCTCCTGCACCTATTTTCTATGTTTCTATCTAAGCTGGACCCATTTGCCAGCTGCCATGAATGAGTGATTTGGAAGGAACTGCAGATGCTGGTTTCCACCGAGGATAGACACAAAATGCTGGAGTTAAGGGGCTCGACCTGAAACGTCACCCATTCCTTCTCCCCAGAGATGCTGCCTGTCCCGCCGAGTTACTCCAGCATTTTGTGGCTATCTTTGAATGGCAGCGTGTCAAGTTGCAGGAAATATGTGGTGTGGTACAGACAGGTCTGTATGTTGTGTTACAGCATCTGTAAGTTGAAAGATCAGCCATGCCCATTGAGAAAGGTGTTGCAGACTGAAGTGTTGGTATAATGATAACGTCTATGTTTCTATCTTCCTGCCAGCTGCTGTTATCAATACTGCCCGCTCACAGATCATTCTTGTCTGGAAAACACAATCAGTGCAAAAAGAATCTTGAAATACTGCAGTTCAAACAATTCCAATTGGGTCAAAAATCCAATTGTGTTCCTGGGTGAGATTCATTCTCTCAGCGTGATTCTTCTGTCAAAGCAATTCTCGTTGTGGTAATGTGGTCATGGCTGTGGCTGTCCAAGGAACAATGCCTCATGATTAAAACAGGGAGTGAATGTTTGCATTTTATACTCTGTCCCACTGTTCCGATTTTACTTTAGACTTTCTAGATACAGAGCAGAGAAAGGCCCTTCGGCCCACCGAATCCGCGCCGACCAGCGGTTGCCCCATAGTCTAACCGACACACACTAGGGACAATTTTACAACTTACCAATTAACCTACAAACCGGCACGTCTTTAGAGTGCAGGAGGAAACTGGAGCACCTGGAGAAATCCACGTGGTCACGGAGCCAACGTACAAACTCCGTACAGACAGCACCCGTAGTCAGGATCGAACCCGGGTCTCTGGCGCTGTGAGGCAGCAACTCTACTGCTGCGCCACCGTGCCGCCCTGTTAATGATGATTTTAACCCCTTGATGCAAGTGGTTTGGCAGCTGAATGAATCAATGAACACTGAACGGCACACAACGCAACAAAGCCCGCTGTTCGCTAGGGCGGAGCGATAGTGGGGGGAGACAGATAACAGACCCACTTAGGTACACAGACTGTGTTTATTTTTTGTTTAAAAGTGCTAGACACACAGAAACAGGTTACATTAAAGGTAACTGAAAGCACTGAGCCTCAAAATGGGTGAAAGTTGACTAGACCAGACCTTTCTTGGCCAGCATGGACATGATGGGCCGATTGGCCTATTTCTGTGCCACTAATTTTCTCTGGGACTGGTTCAGGTATGACGGATTTGCGAAGGATGGAGAGGGTTTGCGATGTGTTGATCAAACTACGTGTTCTGATCCAGAACGAGTTTGATCAAAGCCTCGGCCATGAGCTCGAGTCATTTGCCGTTATCCAACCATGTCCACGTCTGAATTAAAGGACGTTCGTTCCTCCTTCGGGACCTCACCGAGGCGCAGGTGAAGGTGTGCAGTGCAAGGATGGAGCAAACAAACACAGTGATGACCCACCAAATCCCACCTAGAGTAACCATGCCAAACGCCTTCCCCTCCAGGGTCCTGACCAATGTGAAGTATGAATGGATGCAAATCATGCAATTTGCAAACTTAAGCGTGATGCAGACCAGCGGAAAGATTCATGTCCAGTTTCACCCATTTTGTGACGTTTTGTGAACTAACTAAAAACACTGAATATCGCATTTTGAGAATGCTCCTTACTAATTCATAGACGACAAATGCAAGCAGGCTCTGGGGTAGACAATCCATCGACTGCAGTAGTTAAAACAAGATGCACCGGTTTGTATTAATTTTTATTAAATACTTTTTTTTTTAAGATCAAGTCCTATAGTAACAAAGCTATGAAGATCTACCAACATTCATAACAAACAGACAGAGTGTAATTGTTGTCACATATCATGCAAAATCCTGCATCAATTGCCTCAGTTAAAACTATAAGATATTATTAGCCCCATAAGATACAGTAACAATGCAATTAATTTACTTAATTTTTTTAAACAGGAATTTATCATAACAAGCTTAGGCTTAAATTATGTGGTGCATACTGGCCAGACTGTGCAAGATAGTTAAAGATGCAGAACTAGGTACATCAGTATTTTTTTGTCAAGTAAAACACATACAGTGAAAATATTGACCATAAACAACACATGCATAACCTCTGTAAAACTGCATACAGTATATGTTTTAAATGTGTGACCTTTGACGACCAGCTGTACAGTGTTGTTTGTGAGTACCAACACTATGCGTTGCGAGTTTGATCTTATACTTCCCAGTAAGGTAATGTTATCGGGCTACACATCTACACCACACCTCAAAGACACAAGGCAGTGATGACCACCAGACAGTTCAAAAAAGTTTGTCATCAGTAACTAGATCACAACATACTGCAAACTTGTGGATGCAAACTGACTTAGCAATTGTTTTTTTTTAAAAACCAAAGATAATATTACTGCACTTAGGCACGACAGAGAACTTCAATATTATACATTCATATTAACCTTGATGCAGAGAACACTGGAAGAAATGTTAACATTTGAGAAAGAAATACCTTATTATGTGTGATCCATTTCAATGAATGAGATCACAGCTTCACTTTGCAATGGATCGACAGGAGAGAGAAGAATAAAAATGCAATCACCCAGATGTTTTATTTATTTTTTGTTGTTGTGTGTTTTGTGTCTCAGATAGTTTAGCAGAGCAGTGAGGCCATAGTCTTGGCCTCTGAGTTTCAGCGATGTTGCTTGTCAGTCTCCCAGTGGGTTAGCGGTCCAGCTATTGACCCTTACCTCACACTGACAGGAGGAGCCAAGGCTTCCTCCGACATTACTCTCCTTATCGTAATCTCGATTAAATCTTGACTTGGTTTTTTTTTTAAAGATCTGAGCTCTACTGCAACTTGTTAAATTTTTTGTCGTGATTTTTTTTTTTTAAGTTTCTTTTTTTTTATACATTATTTTTTAAAGGACGGACCTCCGTACTTTGGCAAGTATACGGGTTCAGAATCTATTTTTTGCGTGAACCTCTGCCATCGAACGAGTGAGTTATCAGGTACATATTACAGCAGCCATTTTTATCTGTACATCTCCTAGACAGCAGAAACAGACATGATGGATCCATGGAAACAACAAATAGGCAGCCGCCACAGCAGCATCATACACATGCAGATTGGCGCATGGCGCTGTTGGTCTTCAAGAATTTACCATGACAGTGACTGGCTTCATTCCACTGTTTGGACGAGAAGTCTACTCCAGCATCTCCAAGCTGAAACACAAAGGACAAACAGCTCATTCGACAGCTCTTAGCCGTTCCCTTTCATTCATTTTCTCATTATGCACACACAACACCCGCATACTTAAGAGACTTAGTCAGCTATCTTAGTCAGAGACTTAGAGAGCTATCAATATTTCAAAGACTTCAAAAGGGAACTGCAGATGCTGGAATATCGAAGGTACACAAAATTGCTGGGGAAACTCAGCGGGTGCAGCAGCATCTATGGAGCGAAGGAAATAGGCGACGTTTCGGGCCGAAACCCTTCTTCAGACTTCAGACAGTGCATATTTCAAAGACGTTCCCTCAATTATGGCCTGATAACGGCAAAAAAAACTAATACTCAAATTTTGGAAACATACATCTGTCCCTACTCTTAAAATGTGGATTACAAACATGTCTGAGATGCTACATCTTGAAAATATTAGACTTGTCTTGGCAGAAAAACCAGTGCATTTTTTCGAAGACATGGACACCATTCATTGATTTATTACAAGGATAGTATGGAACAACACAACTTTGGAGTTAAATCTAATCACGGGTTGGGTGATTGGTGGGGAGGGATGCGAGGCAGGTATATCATCACTTTTCTCTTTTTTTCTTTTTTGTCTTTTTATTTCTCTATTCCATTATTTATTTTATTTACCCACTCTTTGGCGATGCCACTTTGGTAGTCTAAGGGTTCTATCTTTACACATTCCACTTTTTCTCTCTCTATTGCTTTTTCTCCTTTCTTTTCTTCTAACTACAGCTAAATGTCAAAATTGAAGCTGCACAATAAGTACTATGTCATATGCCGCTGGTTATATTTTTGTACACTTGCTTCTAATAAATAAAAATATTTCAAAAAATATTTTAGATAGGCACATGGATGACACAGTGGCCAACCTGAGGAGCACCTTCAGCAACAGACTGGTTCCACCAAGATGCAGCACAGAACGAGCAGGAGATCCTTCTTCCCTGTGGCTATCAAACTGTACAACTCCTCCCCCTTCTGTCGTGGGGTAGACTGACTTCCCCCCCCTCCCCAATCTTTCACACCCCCAACCCTTGACTTCCCACTCGTCACTTTATTTTCATGTTTCATGTATCTAGTTGTGTTCTATGACTGTCGGCAGATCAATTCCCTCCTGGGATAACATGCTAACATATCAATAAACAATAGACGATAGACAATAGGTGCAGGAGGAGGCTTTAGTAACTTGTCAGTTTCTTGGTTGAACTAAATTAAGGCGCATGTTGCAATCAAAAGCGCTTGAACAATTGGTTGGGAAGAAAGCCAAACTGTAAGAAAGACGTCACCTATCCCTTTTTCTCCAGAGATGCTGTCTGACCCGCTGAATGACCCCAGCTTTTTGTGTCTATCTCCAGTTTAAAGCAGCATCTGCAGTTCCATCCCGACAAAACACTCATGCCTCTTGGATCACTTGCAGCCAGTTTAATTTGGCATCATGTTCTGCGCAGACATTGTGGGCTGTTTCTGCCCTGTACTGTACTGGTCTAGTACGGGTTCCAGAGGCCATGGAGAGAAGGCATGAGAATGGGGTTAAGGGGGAGAGATCGATCAGCCAGGATCAGCCTAATCAATTTCCCTCCTGGGATAAATAAAGTTCCATCGTATCGTTGAATAGAAACATAGAAAATAGGTGCAGGAGTAGGCCATTCGGCCCTTCGAGCCTGCACCGCCATTCGATATGATCATGGCTGATCATCCAACTCAGTATCCCATCCCTGCCTTCTCTCTATACCCCCTGATCCCTTTAGCCACAAGGGCTATATCTAACTCCCTCTTAAATATAGCCAATGAACTGTGGCCTCAACTACCTTCTGTGGCAGAGAATTCCACAGATTCACCACTCTCTGTGTAAAAAATGATTTTCTCATCTCGGTCCTAAAAGACTTCCCTCTTATCCTTAAACTGTGACCCCTAGAATGGTGGAGTAGACTTAATGCTTGACCTTATGAGGATTGGGGGGGGGGTGTGTAAACTGCGGCCCTCCTACCTGCAGAAGGTGTTCACTGGAGCGGTGCTGCTGGTGCACCTGAGCAGTGGAAGTGTATGTTCTGCCACTTGCCCTCGCGACGGTGCCACACGCGGGTCTCCTCAGATTGTGTGGTGCGAGGCCTTCCCTGTCCATCCATGTACTGCGTTAGACGGATGTAGGCGATGCAAGCAGCATCCTCCCCGATCAGGTGGACATGCGGGTTGAGGATGGTGGTGTGGATCGGCTTACTGTTCTTGGACAACACTGAGGGAGCAAGAAAAGAATCTGTTGTAACTGGGGAGAGGCTTCAACACGTCCAACCCACCACAAATAGTTTAGAAGGTAGACAGAAATGCTGGAGAAACTCAGCAGGTGAGGCAGCATCTATGGAGCGGAGGAATAGGCAACGTTTCAGGTCGAGACTCTTTGACTGAAGAAGGGTCTCAACCTGAAACGTCGCCTATTCCTTCCCTCCATAGATGCTGCCTCACCTGCTGAGTTTCTCCAGCATTTTTGTCTACCTTCGATTTTTCCAGCATCTGCAGTTCTTTCTTAAACAGAAATAGTTTAGAGATACAGCGTGGAAACAGGCCCTCCGGCCCACCGAGTCCGCATCAACCAGCGATCCCCGCACATTAACACGCACTAGGGACAATTTACAATTTGACCCAGCCAATTAACCTGCAAACCTGCACGTCTTTGGAGTGTGGGAGGAAACCAGAGATCCTGGAGAAAACCCACGCAGGTCACGGGGAGAACGTACAAACTCCGTACAGACAGCACCCTTGGTCAGGATCGAACCTGGGTCCCTGGTGCTGTGAGGCAGCAACTCTAACGTTGGTTTTGGATACCTGGGAGAAATGTACCGTGATATTACCTGTCTAAAACTACACACCTGGGCAAACTGCAACAATCCAGCCCCCTCGAGTTTGGAGCAAAATACAAAGTGCTGGAGGAACTCAGCAGGTCGGGCAGCTTCTATGGAGGGAATTGGCAGATGATGTTTTGGTACAGGACCCTTTTGCAGAACGGTCCCAATTCTAGACATTATCTGTCCATTCCTCTCCAGAGAAGCTGCCTGATTCGCTGAGTTCCTCCAGCACTTTGTGTTTTGCTCAAGATTCCAGCGTCTGCAGTTTCTTGCGTCTCCCACGAGACTTTCTTGGGGCTGGTCTGGCTAATTAGTTAAAACTATTACCAAAACCCCACCTCTTTCTCCCCACCTGAGGGGCAAATTGTTCACACAGTCCACAGGTGGGTGTATGGAACAAGCTGCCAGAGGAGGTAGTTGAGGCTGGGACTATCCAAATACTTAAGAAACATTTAACAGGTGCATGGATAGGACAGGTTTGGATGGATATAGACCAAACATAGGCAGATGGGACCAGTGTAGCTGTGACGGCATGGGCAAGTTGGGCCGAAGGGCCTGTTTCCACACTGTACCACTCTATGCCTCTCTATGACTAATGACCCCCCTGTGATGCGCTTGCTCCACCTGTATCCATTTCTCCCCTCCCTCTTCCTCTCCCCCTCCATCTAAATTCCTTCCCCTTTTACTGTGAGCAAAGGCTTGGGCTGGGTTGTGTGATTACTCTAAGGAAAGATGCAGGCATTGTCCAGTGGCCTGGCCCAGAGCTCTACCTTGGCCAGGACACCCTGTCTATCTAGGGCAACACGGTGGCACAGCGGTAGAACTACTTGCTTGCAATGTCGGAGACCCGGGTTCGATCCCGACTACGGGTGCTGTCTGTACGGAGTTTGTACGTTCTCCCCGTGACCGCGTGGGATTTTCTCCGAGATCTTCGGTTTCCTCCCACACTCCAAAGACGTGCAGGTTTGTATGTTAATTGGCTTGGTATGAATGTAAAATGTAAAATTATCCCTAGTGTGTGTGTAAGGCAGTGTTACTGTGCGATGATCGCTATTTGGTGTGGACTCAGTGGGCTAAAGGTCCTGTTTCTGCACTGTATCTCTAAACTAAACTAAACTAAACTAAACATGTACCAGGGAGCACAGCTTGCTTGAGCCCTGCCACTACCACAATAGTGGGCAGCTCCAGTTTTACACCCAAGCCGACCTCTATTTTGTATTTAATACCGTCTAATACAACCTCAGTCTGTGGGCCTTGCCTGCAAGTTCAGTTGCCATGAGGTGGACAATCTCGGACAATCTCTACCACATTTCGGCCCTGGAAGAACAGCAAAGTATCTCTGTACTTCAGAAAACAATCGCATACTTACAGTTCTCAAAATAAAATTTGTGGAAATCCATCCCTTCCACTAAATTGCCAAGAGCTTCAGGTTCAAAGGAGGTTAGGCCTGGATCACAGATCTTCCTGCAAGAAACACACCATTGCTTTAAACTTGGTTTCCCAAAACCTTACTAGACGTTGTGTTTGACATAGGCTGTAAGAAACAAGAGAAAAAACACTTAAAAACACAACTTTGCACAGAATCTGGGGTGGGTACAGTGGTGTTGGCTCGAAGGGCCGAATGGCCTTCTCATGCACCTATTGTCTATTGGCGCAGCGAGTAGTGCTGCTGTCCACACAGCTCACGTGATGTAGATTCAATCCTGGCCTCTATATAGCAGCAGTAGAGATGCTGCCTCCCTGATGCTACCAGGGTTCTGTCTGTGTGGAGTTTGCATGAGCAAGTTTCCATGCAGTGCTCTGGTTTTCTCCCACATCACAAAGACATGTGGGTTGGAAGTTTAATCGGCTGCTGTGAATTGTCCCGAGAGATCTGTGCATAACAAATAGTGAAGTGTGAGATTGCAACAGATATGTATCTAGTTTAAATCTCCAACATAAAATAAGAACAAGGTACGCTTAAGTGCATATTGTAAGAGGCAAATTATTTTGTATGTGGATAACATGAAACTAAGAGTTTCAAAAGCAGGCTAATTCTCCCACACAGTCTGCAGTGGCACATAGACACACACAAGAATGGTCTCGATCCAAAACCTTCTCTCCAGAGATGCTGCTCATTCCTCTCTCCAGAGATGCTGCCTGTCCTGCTGAGTTACTCCAGCATTTTGTGTCTATCTTTGGTGTAAAGCAGCATCTGCAGTTCCCTACTACACATAGTTACAGACAACTGGATGTGAACTTGTCATCAATATGGTGCAGGAGGGAGGGATTGGATTTCAGCTGTGAAGTAGAGGGGTGGGTCACATGGATCGAGTGCATCGTTCGTGCCAGAGAAATACCAAATGCTATTTTAACGGAGATAGATCAGTGACTCGAGCCAAGAGTTAACACAGGAAAAAACACTCCTTAACTGCATTCAAAACCACTTATACTCGCTACTTAAATGTGTCGTGAACACAGCACAAAAACATGCCTCTCTGTCAGTTCAACAACAAGTGATAGACTGATGGACTGAACAAGGATGTTTCCCAGAATTACGCTGTATTTTATGGGCTCACTAAATTGCACTCTTGTACAGAGAAGGTTATAGTTTCAAGTCCCACAGAAATCTCTGCTGACACTCGACCTGCTCCAGTCTCAGGTTTCCATCTTTCAGATGAGACATTAAGTTAAAACTCCATCTGTTCTCCAAGGAGGGTGTGAAAAGAATCCCTTGGCATGCTTGAGATCTCAGTGCCTTGGGCAACTTTATCACCATTGCAAAAGGCAGGTTACACAGCCACTATCTAACGGCTGTGAACGGGAGCTTGGTGCGGACTAACTTGTTTAGTTTAGAGATACAGCGCGGAAACAGGCCCTTCGGCCCACCGAGTCCGTGCCGACCAGCGATCCCCGCACATTAACACTATCCTACACACACTAGGGACAATTTACAATGACACCAAGCCAATTAAGCTACAAACCTGTACGTCTTTGGAGTGTTGGGAGGAAACCGGTAACCCTGGAGAAAACCCATGCAGATCTTGGGGAGAATCTACAAACTCCGTACAGACAAGCACCCGTAGTCAGGATCAAACCCGGGTCTCCAGCGCTGTAAGGCAGCAACTCTACCGCTGCACCACCCTGCTGTGACATATTTTTCCATTTTACAACAAGCGTAAAATAATTTGCAATGTCTTGAAGCCACAAAAGACACTTTATAAACCCACAGTGACGGACGTGAGGTACTTTAGATGCTGGAAACTTGAGCAAAACACAACGTGCTGGAGGAATTTAATGGGGCGGGCTGCATCTGTGGAGGGAATGGTCAGATGATGTTTCGAACGGGACCCAACTTTAGTCTGTTCATTCTCCCCACAGATACTGCCCGACCCACTGTTTTGCTTCATAAACCTCCATCTTTTTTATAAATCTGAGCCAGTCTTCAAGGCTGGAAATACACATCAAAAATCTGAAACAACATGCTGGAAGAACTCCGTGGGTCAAACAGCACATGTGGAAGGAAATGCAAAGGGTTTTTTTCTGGTCGTTACCCTTCTTCAGACTGAAGGATTGGGGAGAGAGCTGGAAAAGAGAAGTCGTGGAGGGTGGGTGGGGGTAAAATGTAGAAAGAAGGGCTGCAGATGCTGGTTTAAGGATAAGGACACAAAGTGCTGGAGTAACTCAGCGGGTCAGGCAGCATCAGTCTGAAGATGGGTCAACCAGCCATGTTCTTCAGAGATGCTGCCTGGCCTGCTGAGTTACTCCTGCACTGTGTGTCCTTGTATGTATTGACCAACATCTGCGTCAAGAGTCAAGAGGGTTTAGTTTAGTTTTTAATTTAGATATACAGCATGGAAGCAGGTCAACACCGGCCCACACTAATTTTACACTGTAAAGCTTTGAGTACAAGTTGTATGTTATCCCACTTCCTCAGAGCCTGAAGAAGGATCCTGACCAGAAATGTCACCTCTCCATGTTCCCCAGAGATGCAGCCTGACCTGCAGCGTTACTCCAGCACTTTATGTCCTTGTGTGCTCTTGACTTGAATGTCTGGTTCATCAACAATTGGGAGCAAGATGAATCACCGTCTCCAGGGGGCGCCCTTGGTGCACAGATCGCTCCTTTCAATCAGCCTTTGATCTAACCAATATCCACGGCAATCTCTGCTCATTCGCACCTTTAAGGTTGCTGGGCCTTGGCAAAGATCACGAACAAACAACATTTAACGATAGACACAAAAAGCCGGAGTAAGTCAGCGGGTCAGGTCCGGAGAGAAGGAATAGGTGATGTTTCGGGTCGAGTCCCTTCTTCAGACTGAGAGTCAGTGGGGAGGGAAACAAGATATAGTCGGTGATGTGATTTGACACTGTGCTCCCGAAATGGAATTGGCAGACCAAGAGCTCAGTCAACCTACTGTATGTGTTTAAGAAGGAACTGCGGATGCTGGAAAATCGAAGGTAGACAAAAATGCTGGAGAAACTCAGCGGGTGCAGCAGCATCTATGGAGCGAAGGAAATAGGCAACGTTTCAGGCCGAAACCCTGAAGGGTTTCGGCCCGAAATGTTGCCTATTTCCTTCAGGGGTTCGGCCAGAAACGTTGCCTATTTCCTTCAGGGTTTCGGCCCGAAACGTTGCCTATTTCCTTCAGGGTTTCGGCCCGAAACGTTGCCTATTTCCTTCAGGGTTTCGGCCCGAAACGTTGCCTATTTCCCTCGCTCCATAGATGCTGTTGCACCCGCTGAGTTTCTCCAGCATTTTTGTCTACCTACTGTAGGGTGTTCAAGAGTATTTTTAAATTAAAAAAAGGGGAGTGAGGAAGAGAGAGGCAGAGAGGTGCCAGGAGGGACAACCAGAAATGATATGGTTCGAGAGTCATACTGTCCAGCATGGAAACAGGCCCTTCAGCCCACCTTATCCATGACGACCAAATTGACATACTGGACAAGACCAATTTGCCTGCATTTGGCACATAGTCCTCTAAACCCTTCCTCACCATACATCTGTCCAAATGTCTTGTGAAAGTTTCTGTTTCTCTGACTTCCACTTTAGCTGTTTATTCCAGATATCGATTATCCCCGGGGTGAATCCTACATATTATGTTATTCTTTCCACGTGCTGAAGTGCCTTTTGTGCCTTTTTTTGGGTAAACCATCATCCTTGTTCCTTGTTTGTCCAAACTGGTAAAACCTCTTCTGCACCCTCTCCAAACCCTGCGGATACTTCCGGTAAAGAGGAGGGGGGAACTGCACACAATGTTCCGAATGTGGCCCGACCCAGGTTTTATAAAGGGTGGTACTGGCTTGCAATCCATTTTTAATGATGCATGAAAACTCCTCCTGCGACTCCTGGGCAAGTTTCCCCTTTGCAGTGACAATGTTGCTGAATCTTTGACTATGACAAGTGTCTCCCAGCTATGTGTAAAGTCTCTGACACTTCATTACATACAGATAGTAAGCATTTGTTTTCCAAGCCTATATTTGCATTATTAACCCCCCCCAAACTAATTTTAAACAAACATTGCCAACACTCTTTTCAAATACTTTATATTAATTAAAATATAATCCAACCTCCCCTTCCTCAGCCGACAGTTTACTCAATGTTTATTTCACTGAGAATATAAATATTAATATTGCACTTCAACCCTATGCTATCATCGTGCTCTGTGAAATTCATGCGTCTGTCCCAGACGGCCACTTCAGAATGCTGGAACTGTAATTACTGTAACTATTGCCTTCAAGTCATTTCTCCTCTCATAAATAACTTTGCATTGATATTAAAATTATGCAAAACTTGGAAAAAGTTAAACTATTCTCCAATTCTACACGGCCATCGTAGAGTCTGCCCTCACCTTCTCCATCATGGTCTGGTTCGGCTCAGCCACCAAGCACCACACCTGGAGGCTGCAGCGAATCGTCCGATCAGCAGGGAAGGTTATTGGCTGCAACCTTCCCTCCATTGATGAACTGTACACTGCAAGGGCCAGGAAGCGAGCGGGCAAGATCATTTCTGACCCCTCACACCCTGGCCACAAACTCTTTGAATCACTTCCCTCTGGAAGGCGACTCCGGACTGTCAAAGCTGCCACAGCCAGACATAAAAACTGTTTTTATCCACGAGTAGTTGCTCTACTCAATAAGCCAAAAATCTGTAGCCTCCCTTTGATCTGGTATTTTGTTGGTTCACATGCTTGATCAATGGTGTTTTATCATTAATGTTTTATTATTATTAATGTTTAGTGTTTTCTGAGTCATTCGTAACTGTCACTGTATGTCATGGTGTTACTTGTGGGTGGAGCACCAAGGCAAATTCCTTGTATGTGAATACTTGGCCAATAAACTTACTTACTTACTAAACTTATTTATACGCAGTCATCTATTGCCACACTCCAAAACCAGCAACCCTATCCTTATACACAGTACTGCTCTAGAGGAGGTAGAAACATTCACACACCTAGGCAGTGTTGTGGACATTCACCGGAGGGGGCAGAGGAAGACATAAAAAGGCTAGAGTGGTGTTTAACATGCTCAGGAAGATGTGGAGCTCAAATCACATCTCAATCAACACCAAACACTCAAATGTGAAACAGGTGATGCTGTATGGATCAGAGATATGGACAACAACACACACTACAAACAGGCTGCAAACATTCACTAACACCTGCCTTAGGAGAATACTTAACATCTGGGGGAGAGACAAAGCAAGCAATGTGGACCTGTGGTCAAGAACAAGCCAGGAGCTCATTGACTTACAAATTTGAAGGAGAAAATGGAGTTGGATTGGACACACCCTCAGGAAACCTGCCAGTAACATCACCCGGCAAGCCCTGGAATAGAACCCCAAGGCAAAAGGAAAAGAGATCTCCCCAGGAACAGCTGGAGAAGAGATGTCCGGACAGAAATGTCTGAGAGTGGGCTCAACTGGGGAGATCGCGAAAGAACATCCAACAATAGAGTGAGGTGGAGGACATTTGTCAATGGTCCATGCTCCCTGGAGGAGCAAAGGGCTTAAGATCTATTGTCACTAAAAGTGTTTGGAAGGCAGGTGTTAAGTAGACCCTGAACTCGGTAGCAAGTTAAACGTTCAAAATAAATGGTTTTAGTTTAGTTTCTTATTGTTCCGTGCATCGAGGTAAAAAGGCTTTTGTTTGTGTGATGTCCATTATAGAAAGGAATGTACATGAATATAATCAAACTGTCCACAGTGCACAGATTAAGGATATTTGTAATGCCAGATCTATCGTTACGCAGTCACAAGGAGAACTTGCAAACTCCGTACAGACAGCACCCGTAGTGGGGATCGAACCTGGGTCCTCGGTGCTGCATTCTCTGTGAGGCAGCAACTCCACGGCTGTGTTACTGTAGCAACATGATTTCAAATGAAAATCATTCTCTTTAAATTATTGGACGCAAGCCCACGTGTAGGCTCAGAATATTGGCAAGGCTCTGGCACAGTACGTTCTATGCCTTCTTCTCTCCCCATCCAAATCCTCCCACACATTAATTAGCATCATTGCTAATTTAGTCCTTACAAATATCCACCAGTCCTACTCACTAGCGCAGAGTTGAACACCGCTCCGTGTCTGATGGGCTTTTCATTTACAAGGAATGGTTCCTTATCTGCCCCTTCCACGCCCACTCACAGCAACCTGATTCACCGCTGCAGAACAAGTCCTGCTGTTGACTTATGTACAAAATCATCAGAGGAATAGATCGGGTAGATGCACAGAGTCTCTTGCCCAGAGTAGGGGAATCGAGGACCAGAGGACATAGGTTTAAGGTGAGGGGGGGAAAGATTTAATAGGAATCTGAGGGGCAACATTTTCACGTAAAGGGTGGTGAATGTATGGAACGAGCTGCCGGGGGAGGTAGTTGAGGCAGGCATTATCGCAACGTTTAAGAAACATTAGGATAGGTACATGGATAGGACAGGTTTAGAGGGATATGGGCCAAACGCAGGCAGGTGGGAGTAGTGTCGATGGGACATGTTGGTCGGCGTGGGCAAGTTGGCCTGTTTCCACGCTATGTGACCTTATGATTTGCAAAGCCACTCAGTTCAGTTTAGCTTAGAGATACAGTGCGGAAACAGGCCCTTTGGCCCACCGAGTCCACGCCGACCAGCGATCCCCGCACACTAACACTATCCTACACACACTAGGGACAATTTTCAATTTTACTGAAGCCAATTAAGCTACAAACCTGTACGTCTTTGGAGTGTGGGAGGAAACTGGAGTTCTCAGGGGAAGCCCACGCGGTCACGGGGAGAACGTACAAACTTCATATAGACAGCGCCCGGAGACAGGATCGAACCCGGGTCTCTAGCGCTGTGAGGCAGCAACTCTATCCCTGCGCCACTGTGTTGTCCAAAGGTTCTCGAGAGAAATTATAGGGTGAGGGGTTCGAGTGGGGGACAGCATGTAGTAGACGGTCAAGAAGGAGGAATGGCCTTTTCTTGCTCTTATTTACATCCTTACAAAGCTACAGCAGGGACGTTACAACTCAAAGTCTCATGGATCGTTCTGTTGGAGATATGTCAGAGAGCCAATGTAACAGTTCATCCCACCACCCCAGGACCCCTGAACTTACGTGTAGGCCTCAAATTCTCCATTATTGATCGCTTCGATAAGCTGCTCTGTGATCTTGATGATGTCCTGCTTGCGTCCTAGAAGAGGAGAAATAAAAATGCAGATTAGTAAAATGTCACTTATTAGAGTGATAATTGCAGGTGCTGGTTTATGCCAAGATAGACACAAAATGCTGGGCTAAAAAAGGGCCTGTCCCACTTAGGCAAATTTTTTAGGCGACTGCCGGTGGTAGCAGGTCGCCGAAAAACCAGAAACTGGACCCCCCCTACAACAATGTCTATGACAATGTCTACAACAACCTACCGACATCAAGCTACCAACAACCGGCAACCCATTAGGGCGACCCCCTACAACCACACCTACGACAACCTACGACCACACAGGTGACAACCTACAACAACCGGTCAACCTACATCCACCCGTGACAAGCTACGTCCAGCTACAACCCTGTCCCGCTGAGTTACTCCACCTTTATGTGTCTGCTTTTGAATGCTGGTTTGATAAACAGGTGCGGAATGTACTTGAGAGTCAACTATTGGTTGTTGGAGGGCATACATGAAGCAGACAGGCAGAGCATGGCAGAGTGCATTGTTTTGAATGCATATAATGCACCGACAATCCTGGCTCTTAATCTGCAGTTTGTTCTGTCATCCGCATTTAAAATCCTCAGTTTCCGTTAATGGAATTGCAATTAAATGACGCGATCACTAATCCCTTTAAACTGCTAGTTTGCCCTTTGCATCGCTGCATTGTATTCAATCACCAAGACAATTAGGATAGACACAAAATGCTGGAGTAACTCTGTGGGACAAGTAGCATCCCTGGAGAGAAGGAATGGGTGACATTTTGGGTCGAGACCCTTCTTCAGACTGAGAGTCAGGGGAGAGGGAGTCCAGAGATAAGATGCTGTAGATAAGATAGAGAGTCTTATCTACCATTTTGTGTCTATCTTCAGTGTCAAACAGTACCTGCAGTTCCTTTGTACACCCAAGACAATGATTCTCCGTCCAACATCCCAGGTCACCATCTGCACCAGTCCACACGCAGTGGAGTGGACAAAATGTGTAGGAAAGATGCTGGATTAAATCGAAGGTAGACACAAAATGCTGGAGTAACTCAACGGGACAGGCAGCATCTCTGGAGAGAAGGGATGGGTGACGTTTCAGGTCTGAAGAAGAGTCTCGACCCTAAACGTCACCCATTCCTTCTCTCCAGTGATGCTGCCTGTCCCGCTGAGTTACTCCAGCATTTTGTCAGATTATTTATTCTGTCCACGACCAAATGAAAAAGTGACCACTTGGGTCTGTAAAGGGACACAATGCACAAAGACAGACAATGGCATAAAGTGACCAGTGGGCAATGTCAGATCAGCCTCAGGTCAGGGTGAAGGGTGAGTGTTACTGACGCTGGATAAGTCCATTGTACCTGCATTATACGACATGATTGTCATCATGTATAGTCTTCCATGGACTGGATAGCACGCAACAAAAGGAGCTTTTCACTGTATCTCAGTACACGTGACTATAAACTAAACTATACCAGTCGCAGTGACCACCGGCAAAGAAAGTGACCTTAAGTAAGCCCATGCCTGGACACAGTCTAACAACCAGACCACAGACTACAGGGGAACAGAGATGTAGATAAATTGTGGTACAAAAAGCAACGTAGGCT
This sequence comes from Amblyraja radiata, assembly GCF_010909765.2. Lineage (NCBI taxonomy): Eukaryota > Metazoa > Chordata > Chondrichthyes > Rajiformes > Rajidae > Amblyraja > Amblyraja radiata. The sequence continues at coordinate 1,763,155 of NC_045992.1, forward strand.
TTGTATCTGTGACCAAGAACGGAACTCGCTATCAAAACATGGAGGGGACGGGGGACACAATTTGTTGGCGGCCGCGCGCGCATGCGCACACTCACACACGCGCGCGAGGCTTCGGAGGCTCAATCCAGCGCTATATGCAGCTCAACTACCTGTCTCACTGGGTTAACTAACAGCCCTGTCTGGACTGACGGGATACCAGTGCTGCTTCTCCGCGCTGGCCATATTTCCCGCAAGCCCAGGCAGGTTAACCTGGCAGGGATGTCGCCCACCTCTCTAAACATGGGGGGGGACGTGTCCCCTCTGGCCCCCCCGGGTTTTCCGCCCCCTGTCTGTGACCAACAGCGCATGTAAAGGAATCAGCATTCTTCGCACATGTGTCTCCCAATTGTAATAAAGAGAAGATAGACACAAAATGCAAGAGTAATTCAGGAAGCATTTCTGGGAAGAAGGAATGGGTGACTTTTCGGGTCAGGGGCTCTTCTTCAGAGTTTATTCTGAAAGGAAAGCCTGGACTGCCGTGAATTTTTCCCGTCTACAGGCCTCTGTTACAATTCTGATGCACCGACACCTATTGCATCCATTTTTGGGAAAGGGTGATTAGTGTAGTTGATTAGAGATACAGCGTGGAAACAGGCCCTTCGGCCCTGCTAGTCCGCACTGACCAGCAATTCCCGCACACTACAATATTCAGAAGCCAATTAACCTACAAACCTACACGTCTTTGCGATGTGGGAGGAGACTGGAGCACCCGGAGGAAACCCATGCGGTCACGGGGAGAACGTGCAAACTCCATACAGACAGCACCTGTAGTCAAGATCGAACCAGGATCTCGGACGCTGTAAGGCAGCAACTCTACCACTGTACCACGCACTACAATAGTTCATGATCTTAGATTTCAAACAGCCAGATAACCAGTCTTTCCTCATCTGTTCATGATCAATTATTATCATATATTTTAACGGTGGAGATTGATAAGATTTTTGATTAGTGCGGGTGTCAAGGGTTACGGGGAGAAGACAGGAGAATGGGGTTGATAGGGAAAGTTAGATCAGCCATGATTGAATGGCGGAGTAGACTTGATGGGCCGAATGGCTTAATTCTGCTCCGACGACTGATGAACACATGAATTTATGAAGTCCTTCACTGGTGTTGGGCTTAAACACCATGAGGGCTGACCCGACAGAAGACAGAGAACTGCTTGACCACAAGAACCTCCGTGGTTTCACATCTCCAGGGCAATTAGGGATGAGTGACCAACGCTGGCCTGGGCCATAGTCGATTAATTTTAATTCCATGAAATTAAATAAAGGGCACGAGTTCCACCGTATAATTACTGGACGAAGATGACATTACAATCAATCCTTTAATGCAACTGATGATTAGATCTCCCCGCAAACAGCCAGTTATAACTCCCTCTGCCAGAATGGTGACTGAGCTTTTATTTTAAAGTGATTGATTAATCCAACTTTTGGAACTATGATCGTAAACAGTCAGACCACCTCTTTTACATGGATCAGGAACAAGCCACGGACAATAGGGCTGGAGAGCAACGGTGAATGTTCCCCTGATACTGGGTCTTATGTGGACCTCAGCTCCATCAGCCTCGACTGCAGGAAAAATGTTCCCAACGTTGGGGGAGTCCAGAACCAGGGGTCACAGAGTTTAAGAATAAGGGGTAGGCCATTTGGGACTGAGATGAGGACATTTTTTTTCACCCAGAGAGTTGTGAATCTGTGGAATTCTCTGCCACAGAAGACAGTGGAGGCCAATTCACTGGATGTTTTGAAGAGAGAGATCTTGGAATCAACTGAATCAAGGGATTTGGGGAAAAAGCAGGAATGGGGTACTGATTTTGGTTGATCAGCCATGATCATATTGAATGGTGGTGTTGGCTTGAAGGACCGAATGGCCTACTCCTGCACCTATATTCTATGTTTCTATGTTTCAACCCTGTGTGGGTGTACTGGCCATTGAGAGAGTACAATGTATATTATATCTGGATTTAACATTTAGAAAGTTATATCTGGGTAACATTTAGAAAGGTATGATTATTTTTGGAAAGCTTTGACATGTTCATAGGATATTGCAGAGAATTTTCTCCAAGGTCCCCACCTTTTGGTGGAGAAGCCTGTGTGTGTCAAAGACTCTGAGGGCTAGACTGTGTGGAGCTGTGCTCCAGGCAGGGCCACCCATGGTGGGCAGGTCGAGGGTTCTGACTAAAACATGGCCCAAGGAGAAGACCTGGATGGTAGAACAGGCGGAGGAGGGTGGTGCCTGGCAGGCGGGTGGAGACCACATCGGCTCTTTATGCTAGCCTTAGGTACTCGTGGCATCAGGTAAGTCGGAAAAAAATGTCCACGAGTAAAAAAATCGGGATGAAATAAATTGCAGCTTTTTACTCGTAAGGAGGGCAACGAAATAGTGGTGGGAATTCGTAGACATATTCGTAGGAGTTCATGAACATCGTCGTGGAAGGTCGGAGGAGTTCGTAGATTACCACAATCTTGATTTTTTTTTAGGTCCTTTAAACTCGGCAGAGGTTTTGAATTAAGTTGTGAAAGTGGGACAGGCCCTTTAGGAATAAAGTCATCATATTGTAACAGGGTTAACTGTATGTTCGCAGATGAGGTTGGATAGACAGAAACTACTTTTCCTCCTTGAGGAGACTAGGACGACATAACCATTAGCATCATATCTTTTGTGCGTGAAGTTCAGAAACGCAGAAATGTAGCCTCTATACTCTGGTGACAAAGTGATTGCTAGCCATTTTCAATGGCCTCCCACAGTGAAACTAACAGACTGTTTTCATAGTAGATTAAAGTGTCTGATTACTGTGGGTAGGTTACAGGGAAACAGTTTTTCCCCCAAGACAGCTTTTTTTCCTCTTGCCAGTTTCCCAAGTTACTGAACAGTGCCAAGTGTAAAATTTACATCAAAGGGATAATCTTAGTTAAGATTACTTAAGAAAGGGTGGCAAAGTGGTCAGCTGGTAGAGTTGCTACCTCACAGCACTAGAGAGTCCGGTTCGATCCTGACCTTGGGTGCTGTCTGTGGGGAGTTTGCACGTTATTCCTGTGAAAGTGTGGGTTTCCTCCAGGTGCTCCGGTTTCCTCCACATCCCAAAGACATGTGGGTTTGTGGGTTATATTGTAAAAATTGCCTCTAATGTGCAGGGAGTGGATGAGAAAGTGGGATAACATAGAACGGATGATCGCTGGTCGGCATGGACTAGGAGGGCCGAAGGGTCTGTTTCCAGGCTGTATCCCTTCACCAAACTAAGTATTTTGTGAGATGTCGGGGAAAATCAGACATGTGGAGTTACAGTGTAGATCAGCCTCTCAACAGCACAACATGCTTGAGGGGTTAAATTGCCCACATCTGTTGCTGTGTTGTTTTCTTGAAATAAATTAAATTTAGCTTTTCTAAACTAAATGACAGTGGGCCCTGCTGGTGAAATTAAAATTCCCAACGGTGGCAGCTTGTAATTAGATAAGCAACCACCTGGAAGAATAAGCAAGGTCTCTGGTTAACAGGATGCAGTAAGTTTAATACTTATGTATTTATTATAATAAATGTCCCAGAAACCTGAAGTAAAAACACAGAGTGTTGGAGATAGGCAGCAGATGCAGCAACACACACATAAGAAAGATGGGTTAACATTTAGCTTCAGGTTCAATTCATGAAATATTAACCTGCCAAAACTCTCTTCACATTAACATTGTTTTAGTTCATTCCATGTCATAGCTTGCGGTTCCTGATTATTTATTGTTGATATTTCCACGAAAACTCTGAAAATCCTCGACTTCATGTCTCGCTCAGAGGGATCCGCGCATATCAACAGCAGGCCCGACGTTCCCGGAACAAGCCTGAAGTGCCTCTTCTAAAGTGGAAGACAGCCACGGTCTAAACTGCTGTGGACTGTATTAGTCAAAGAGGAGAACCCTTTCACTGTACCCCTGCCGCCGGCAAGCAGGTACATGAGTGAAATAACAACTATCAGCCACTTCAACACCACAAACTCCAACTAAACGTTGAACTAATAACTGTCTTGGTTGCACGGGGGACTTTGGGCTTTTATTACATTTATTGAACTCTCTTTTGTCTATTGTGTTATTGATGAGTACTGTGTTTACAGGCTTGTTGGGGCTCATGTTGTCCACCTCCCTGTGGTCAGCCTTGTCAACTGACCTCAGTCAGGTGAATGACCACAAACAGAGGCAGCAGCAACGCCGCAGCTTGGCGCCAAACCGCGGCATGCGCCCTTTTCTAGGGCGGGCACCAACGGATATCGAACCGGATGGCATCACCCTGCTGCGGACTTCTGCTGCCTCAAACGCAACATGGAGGCTGGCTTATTATGCAAGTAAGATCGTCATTGTGCCATTGTCAGTACACATGCCAATTATACACTCTTGACCTCTGGTTTTCCCCCACATGTCAAGCTACTTGGCTTGGTATAAGTGTAGATTGTCCCGAGTGTGTGTAGGATAGTGCTATTGTATGGCGATCGCTGGTCGGCCCAAACTCAATGGGCCGAAGGGCCTGTATCTTTAGACCAGGGGTGGGGAATCTTTTCATGTTGGAATGCCACTTTAAGTTAGCTGTAATCTAATAAGGCCGCATCCAAGATACTCCAATTAGATATAGGATTATTTAGTTGAATCTTCTTTTAGTCTTTGGTATTTTAAATACGTTCATTTTAAGATAAAAATAAAAATAATAAAAGACGAACAAAATCATATTGATAAAAATAAATGGATTTGTTCTCTAAAATTTGGATTCATTCAAAAGGCCGCACTTAATGGCCTAGAAGGCCACATATGGCCTTAAGGCCGCAGGTTCGCCACTCCTGCTGTAGACTATGTCTAAACTATACTAAATGCTGGAGTAACCAAGCGTACTGGACGACAGATGGCACAATGGGCTAAGTGTTCGGCTGGCAACCTGAAGGTGGCCGGTTTGAATCCTGCTTGGAGTGTGTACTGTCGTTGTGTCCTTGGGCAAGACACTTCACCTACCTTTGCCTGGGACTAGAGACGGAAATTAGCTACTGATTGGCTACAATCTCGCATATTTACATGCAAATGTTCATTAATATGCACTGTCCCTATAAACAAAACATTATTATTATTATTATTACTGGGCAGCATCCCTGGAGAACATGGACAGGTGATGTTTTTGGCTCGGAACCCTTCTTTAGGAATCTTCTTTAGACACTTGGAACACTTGGAAATTATGCCCTGTACCCAACTTGTTATGTTGGCTGTGCTGCAACGATTTTCCAGCATCTGCAGTTCCTTCTTAAATACAAGCCCAATATCTCTCCGGGCTCCACTTCACTCTACCGACTGCAAAGGAGGCCGATTAATGTCTGAGGAACAGTTTAGGGGATCATGACAAAAGCCTCCTCGTGTCGATCCCTGGAAGCATCGACGCAACGCACTCTGTGACTCTTCGAGCGACAATTCTGTCAACATGTTGGACGTCGACAGAAGCCAACAGCGAGCTACATCGTCTGACACACGAGGGAACGAACAAGTTAGCGATGGGACATTGCAATTGATTCTTACATTCATGAGTGGATAAGTTAATCTACTTCAACCAGGTGTTTAACAAAGAACTGCAGATGCTGGAAAAATCGAAATATCGGAGAAACTCAGGGGGTGAGGCAGCATCTATGGAGCGAAGGAATAGGTGACGTTTCGGGTCGAGACCCGGAAGGGTCTCGACCCGCAACGTCACCTATTCCTTCGCTCCATAGATGCTTTCCGTGTCTCGACCCGCAACGTCACCTATTCCTTCGCTCCATAGATGCTGCCTCACCCGCTGAGTTTCTCCAGCATTTTTGTCTATCTACTTCGACCAGGGATACGATGAGATGACGTGGGGGCAGTGGGAGGAGCAAGAATAAAGATAAACATAGACGTATCACACACACACACAAAATCAAACACACATGATTACAATAACAAACTGCACACAGAAAAACAAAAGGTCGGTGGTCCATATCTGAAATGAGCTGCTAGAGGAAGCAGTAGAAGGAAATGCAATTGCATCTTTCAAAAGACATTTGGACCGATGCATGGATAGGAAGGGTGTAGAGGGCTATGGGGCGAATGCAGGAAAATGGAACTAGCCTAGTATGCCAGCTTGATCAGCATGGATAAGGTGGGCTGAAGGGCCTGTTTCAATGCTGTACAGCTCCACGACTGTAATTATTTTTTTCAAGAGGAAAGAACACACGATTTTAAAATGTAAAGTCTCATCTCCCTCCATGAATCATTTAGACATGGTTATTTAGACAAGTCTGTTAACATTTTAACCTTGTGATGACAAACGTCAGAACACTTTGAAGGTTTGTTGAGAAATCTTTCCTTTAAGTATTTTAGTGAGGGACCCTTGACATGATTATTCATCCACAAACCCATTGAAAATCTCTGGTATCAATTCAGCCCCAATGTGTTAAGTGCTCAGGTGTCTGTCAAGTAATATCAAAGATTTAAAAAAAGGAACTGCAGATGCTGGTTTACAAAAAAAAACACACAAAGTGCAGAAGTAATTCAGCACCTCTGGAGAAAACACTCAGGTGATGTTTTGGGTCACATTACCTGTCCATGTTCACTAGAGATGCTGCCTGATGTGCTGAGTTACTCCAGCACTCTGTGTCCTTTACAATATAAAAGGCATCTTGCATTTAACCTGTTGTAGCCGGTAGAAATCTCAATGTTTTGGGAATTATTCAACAGCATATTGGGGAGAGGCGGGTGCAGAATTTAAGATCTGTATTGCACCTGGTTCCCTGACAGATGCCCTGTCTTCACATTGACCCTGTTAACATCTACAGTTCCTAGTTCGGTAACATCCAGTGTACAGAATGCTATCCAGTACATCTAGAATACTACTATCTACCTCATTGGTGACCCTAGGACTATCCTTGATCAGACTTTGCTGGCTTTACCTTGCACTAAACATTATTCCCATATCATGTATCTGTACACTGTAAATGGCTCGATTGTAATCACGTGTTGTCTTTCTGCTGACTGGTTAGCACGCAATAAAAGCTTTTCACTGTACCTCGGTACACGTGACAATAAACTAGACTGAATGAACAGGCTATTCTTGGGTTCATGAATGCATGATTTACGGACAGCTCTATCTATGATTAAGCTCCCAAAATATTATTCATCTTCATAAGTTATAGGAGCAGAATTGAGTAATTTGGCCCATTAAGTCTACTCCGCCATTCAATCACTCTTTCCCTCTCAATCCCATTCTCCTGTCTTCTCCCCATAACCCCGACACCCGTAGTAAAGGGCCTGTCCCACTTGGCGAGTTTTTTCGGTGACTGCCGACATCATTGACCGACGTATCAAACCACCATAAAAGTCGTGGCGTGACGAGGTATTGGCGCGCGGCGTCTCCTCAAGTGTCGCAACATTTTTTTTGTCGCCGCTGGATTTTGAAATGTTCAAAAGCTTTCGGCGACCCTGATACGTCGGTCAATGACGCCGGCAGTCGCCGAAAACAATCGGCAAGTGGGACAGGCCCTTTACACGGATAACACTTATTAAATTCAAAAGTTAATATATGTTCCAACGGCAGTACTAGCCTGACTCTCCCACGTTTTATTGTAATTATCAGTGTTGTGTGTTTTTGATGTCCTTCCTGATAATACTGTGGATACATTTACTGTATTGAGGGATTCTTGCGTATTTTCCAATTGAAGGACAAAATTGACATCTGGACATCTGTAAAACCTGTTCATTACCTAGGGACATTGTGTGGTCTCAAATTCTCTATCAATACAATCAAATAGTTTTAAAACCTTCCAGTTATATTTTGCTCACGTTGACAGCAAAAGTCATTATTACGATCAAGGGTTTCTTGAAGGAAATCAATTTACTTATTCATGTAGCTGTTCTTATCTTTGAAAGATAAATATTAGAAATAATGAATATTTTCACATAAATAGTTTACAATCAGCATTTTCTTTAGAACACAAATGATTTAACCAAACACCAGTCAGCATGGTGACGCAGTGATAGAGTTGCTGCCTCACAGCGCCAGAGACCCGGGTTCGATCCTGACTACGGGTGCTGTCTGTACGGAGTTTGTACGTTCTCCCCGTGACCTGTGTGGGGTTTCTCTGAGATCTTCGGTTTCCTCCTACACTCCAAAGACGTGCAGGTTTGTAGGTTAATTGGTTTGGTATAAGTGTAAATGATCTACAATGTGTGTGGGGTAATGTTCGTGTGTCGGGATCGCTGGTCGGTGTGGACTCGGTGGGCTGAAGGGCCTGTTTCCGTGCTGTATCTCTAAAAATTAAAAAAACTATATAAAGATTAATATGCAATTTTTCTGTGTTTGTAAATATTTTTCGGTATGAAGGTGCACAAAATGATTTAGCATGATTCGCTCCACCCAATCTCCAGTGAAATTAGGTTCTGGTTTCAAGCTACTGCTTGGCAGAATCTTCTGCTTGACTTACGCTGCATAGGGGGAGACGAAGCCTGCAGCAGCTCTGAATTATCTGTATTATCCACTGTACATATGAACTCCACACTGTCAGGGGCTGAGCGCACACACATAGTGGGCAAAGGAGAAAAACATTCAAACGTAAAATGGATATAATATTTACACACACACAACACACACACAACACACACACAACAAGCAAGGACCTTAAGCAAATACAACACAACACTGCAAGGCCATGCAATATTGCTGAGAGTGCAGCAATAGACACCCTACCAATAATTTTGCTCCCACATTCCTAATTAGCTGGGATCAATAGACTGAAATGTTTGCCCTGACTATGTTCCACTTCACTTCCACTCAGATCTCCTTGTCCGTGGCTTCCTGCACTGTTCAACTGAGGTCCAAAGTAAACTTGAGAACTGCACATCATCTTCTGTAGAAGCACATTGCACCCTTCGGGACTAGATACCAAGTTCAAGAATCTCCAGTTTATTAAACGTCGCCTATTTCCTTCCCTCCATAGATGCTACCTCACACATGACGCCTGTACGGTCGTGAGTAGTCGCCCAAAGAGTCGTAGCTTGTTCCGGTCGCTGCTGGATTTTCAACATGTTGGAAATGTTCGGCCACCTGCTGCGACTATGACGGGTGCCGGCAAGTCGCCAAAAAAATCACGTAAGTGGGACAGGCCCTTTACTTCTATCAGGTCTCTTCTCAACCTCTGATGTTCCAGAGAAAACAATCCAAGTGTGTCCAACCCCTCCTTATAGTCAATGCCCTCTCATTCAGACAATTAAGTGCCTCTTTTGAAATGGAGCAACTTGACCTAAAGTGTGACTGTGTGTTTCAGCAGGGCCAGCTCCCACAAACAGCATTGCAACAATGAAGTGTTTTGGATATCTTCCACTTGTGCAAGAAAACTCGAGGATTCCAACTGAGAGCTGAGAAGAAAACAGCTTTCATACTTAAATCGATGATTAATGATCATAAGCCTTGCCTTTGGATCATGTTATTTGTATGGGCGGAAATTCGGCTGTAAGCACGTTAATAATGAGTATGTTTCTAAATTGCTTTCCATGCAAAGTATGAATCACTGTTTCCTAGTGTTACAACTGCTCTTGGAACTGAATATTTATGATGCCCTGATTAGAAGCATGATGCATATGCATCGCTGAACACGATAAACTAGCAGGGGACGCAATCTAGAGTTTGCTCTCTGAATTGAATAGATATTTTCATAACCAGTAGCTGCTATTTCCAAGCAGTGGAATTATCTTGATTTCACTGTAGAGTCCAGAAGATATCCATAGGTTGTTAAAGTTTAGAAAGAAGGCTATTCAGCCCTTCAATATTGGGTTGGCTCTTTGCAACAAACCAGTTGGTTCTCTCTCATGTTTCCATCCCTTCTCTCCAGAGATGCTGCCTGTCCCGCTGAGTTACTCCAGCATTTTGTGTCTATCTTTGGTCTAAACCAGCATCTGCAGTTCCTTCCTACACGGCCTCTCTCCTGTTCTTTGCCCATTGAGGAGTCCAGTTCTCTCTGCCAAATGATATTTGGATTCATTCGGCACAAAAACAGGCAAGGAAATTTGTGGATTACTGATGTCAAGGGATTTTGACAACATTACCAACATGAAGGCCAAGTAAAAGCAGTCCGTATTGTTAAAACAAGAATATATGGTATTAGGAGGAGATGGCTTAGTAGCTTCAAGCCTTCACACGCCATCTTCCTCCTCAGCTCAATGTCTCTGCCCATTCTACCAATATCCAGAACTCTATTGGAAGAACTCAATGACCAAGCCTTCATAGACCTAGGGGGAAGATGGATTAGTTTCGTTTAGAGATACAACATGGAAACAGGCCCTTCGGCCCACTGCATCCATGCTGACCATTGGTCATCCCTTTCCTCTAGTTCTTTGTTATTCCACTCCCTACACACAATGGGCAATTTATCCAGAGGCCAACTATCCTACAAAACCCGCACGTCTTTGGGATGTAGAAGGAAACTGGAGCTGCCGGGGGAAATCTGTGCGGCCACAGGGAGCACATGCAAACTCCACCCAGATAGCACCCAAGGACAATATCGAACTTGGGTCTCCGGCGCTGTGAGGCAGCAGCTCTACCAGCTGCGGCATTCCTAAGAAAATTCCAAAGAATGTCGACATTTCTCCTCACCTCAGCCCTGCCCCCTCAATGGTTTAGTATAGTGATACGGTGTGGAAACAGCCACTCAGCCCACCGGGTCAGCACCAACCAACAATCACCCCGTACACTAGTTCTCTCCTACATACTGGGGACAATTTACAGAGTCAATTAACCTGTGGAAACCAGAGCACCCGGAGCCCTGTCCCCTTGTTCTGAGGCTGTCATCCCTGGTTCAGGACTTCAGCCAGGGCCCTCGACTCAACTTTAAGTTTGTTCCTAACCAGTTGAAGCATAGAACCAACAATAATATGCAAGGTAAATGATCAGGTTTGAACTCTTGGACTATCTTTGATCAGACTTTACTGGACTTTATCTTGCACTAAGTATTATTTACATTGCCCCATTTATCATGTATCTATACACTGTAAATGGCTCGATTGTAATCATGGATTGCCTTTCCACTGACTGGATAGCGGGTTATAAAAGCTTTTCACTGTACCTCAGTAGAGGTGACAATAATGTCAGGTCAACTGGGTGGATCAGAAGCAACTATTTGGATTGGAAGGGGGCCAAGCATGTTGAGTCTCAGTGACGGCTACTAATCAAGGTAGAGGTTGCACAATGATATCAGTAGAATCTGCAAGGTGTAGATGATATCAAAATAGGTCACAAAGAGCATTACCACGGGGGTCAAACAGGAGGTAAGTCTTCTGAGCTGTCAGTTGTGTGTGTGAAATATTTACCGGAGATTTAGTTTAGTTTATTGTCACGTGTACCAATGTAGAATGAAAAGCTTTTGTTGTGTGCTAACCAGCCAGCGTAAAGACAATCCATGGTTACATTCCAGCTGTTTACAGTGTACAGATACATGATAGGGGAATAACGTTCGATGCAAGGTAAAGCCAGTAAAGTCCGATCAAAGCGTGGGACTATAAGGAAACGCATACGTTAAATGGAACTAGAGTGTAATGTGTTCCTCCCAGTCACTCTATCATTGCCGTAGGGACGGTGATGCCTTAGCCCACACACAGAGGACCCAATCAGTGCTTCTCTATTGAAAGGCCACCAGAATATACAGTCATGTATAGAGTGAGTGGAGCAGGGGACAGAGTACACAGCCTTGTGACACTATGTTGTTGGTCAACGAGGTGTTCACAAGTTATAGCAGCAGAATTAGGCCATTCAGCCCATTGAGTCTACTCTGCCATTCATCATGGCTGATCTCTGCCTCCTAATCCCATTTTCCTGCCTTCCCCCCATAACCCTTGACACCCGTTCTAATCAAGAATTTGTCTATCTCTGCCTTAAAAATATCCACCAGCAGCCTCCACAGCCCTCTGTGGCAATGAGCTCCACAGATTCACCACCCTCTGACTAAAGAAGTTCCTCCTCACCTCCTTTCTAAAAGAGCGCCCTTTAATTCTGAGGCTGTGACCTCTGGTCCTAGACCAGGGAGGAAGTGGTGTTGCCAATTTGTTCTGATTGTGGTTTGCTGGTGAGGAAATTAAGGATCAAATATATCGTTCCATCGTGCCAGCTGAGAGTGAACGCACACACAAACCTCCTGCACAGCAATGCTGGTGTCAGACACACAACGGCCCTGCGGCATGAGAAAGCCCGTCCATGTTCACCGATGGAAAGCAGTTGTGTCGTCCACTTTCCCCACATCAGTTTGCACACCTTTGTAAGTTTGCGGCTAAACCTTGCACGCTTACAAAGTTCTGAACGCAAGGCATCAACTGAGTGTGGTTGGCCCTTCCATGCACGGACAGATACTGCACACAGTGGTCACACAACACACAGGACGGCAGCCATCAGTGGTCACCGCTGACTTACAGGGTGTCACCGCGGGGCTGTGGTCAACATCAGCTGGGTCTGACAGGTCCGCAGAAGCTGCCTGACCCTGTGCCACACAGTCGATGCCAGCATCAAGGGGCGGCACTGCCAGACATGGACAGCGTCATGGAGAACGATCCAGGGGAAGACACAAAACACACACATAAAATGGCACAAAACATTTATCTCCATGTATACGAGAGAGGGTGTGGGGTCAAAAAAACAATGTGTAGTTTCACGTTTGAGGCGATGAGATTGAATGTCCATTACATTAGAACAACAACCAGGGTTTTGGTTACATAGAATCATAGCAACATGGAAAATAGGTGCAGGAGGAGGCCATTCGGCCCTTTGAGCCAGCACCGCCATTCATTATGATCATGGCTGATCGTCCCCTATCAATAACCCGTGCCTGCCTTCTCCCCATATCCCTTGACTCCACTAGCCCCTAGAGCTCTATCTAACTCTCTCTTAAATCCATCCAGTGACTTGGCCTCCACTGCCCTCTGTGGCAGGGAATTCCATAAATTCACAACTCTCTGGGTGAAAAAGTTTTTTCTCACCTCAGTCTTAAATGGCCTCCCCTTTATTCTAAGACTGTGGCCCCTGGTTCTGGACTCGCCCCACATGGGGAACATTTTTCCTGCATCTAGCTTACAAAGATGACCAGAGACTCACACAGGCTGGTTATGGCATTAGTGTAAGTGGATCGTTTCTGGGTATCAGTAATGAGGCAGTGGGAACTCAACTCAAGATGAAATGGAATCTAAACACTCATTATTCCTTTCACTGATGAAAGGTACAGCATGGAAACAGACCCTTCGGCCCACCGAGTTCACGCTGACCATCAATCACTCATTCACGCTGGTGCGAGATTATCCCACATTCTCATCCATTCAAGTCTGGTCGCTTTGCACAGTCAGAAGAAACCTCTTGACCCGAAACGTGACCTGTTCCTTTTCTTCAGAGATGCTGGCTGACCGGCTGAATTACTCCAGCACTTTGTGTCTACCAGTTCACATTACTTCTATGTTATCCCACATTATCCCACTTTCCCATCCACTGTCTACGTACATATATACAGAAGCTAATTAACCTGCAAACCTGCATGTCTTTGGGCCAGAGACAATGAAGGAAGAGTGATATAGTTTTTTAGTTTTGTTGTTCGAGATGCAGCGCGGAAACAGGCCCTTTGGCCCGCCGAGTCCGCACCGACCAGCGATCCCCACACATTAACACCACCCTACTACACACACTAGGGACAATTTACACTATACCAGGCCAATTTACCAACAAACTTGTACGTCTTTGGAGTGTGGGGGGGTACCGAAGATCTCGGAGAAAACCCACGCGGTCACGGGGAGAACGTACAAACTCCGCACAGACAGCACCCGTAGTCGGGATTGAACCCGGGTCTCTGACGCTGCAAGCACTGTAAGGCAGCAACTCTACCATTGGGTCACCATGCCAACCTTGGTTCTTGGTTTCTTAGTCCTCCAAAATATTCCAAATGGAATTTAAACTGGAGGTGGTGAAGGGAGGACTTAAGCCAGAAAGGTTTATTGTGAAGGAAGAGCTACTTTAAATTTAGTTGCATCTGGTTGGGTAACTATAGTAGGGTGGAGATTATTCCATGTTTTAATTGTGCGGGGGAAGAACGAATTGCTGTACACATCTGTCTTTGTAGCTGGGATCACAAATTGGATCGAATGCCCTCGTCTGCTCCTAATTGGTTTGGGTTTGGTGTAGGTCTTGTAATCTATGTCGAGCTGACCATTTAACATTTTGTAAAAACAGGTCAAACGGTGAGCTTCACGTCTGTCTTGGAGAGGGTTCCACCCCAGAGAATTCAGAAGTTTGGTGACACTCGCTTCTCTCTCATAGGTGTTAGGAACAAATCGAGCTGCCTGTCTTTGGACACGTTGGATGGAAGAAATGTTTTTATTTGTGTATGGGTCCCATGCTGCAACTGCGTAGTCCAAATGAGGTCTAACGAGGGTGAAGTATAGCTTCTCCTTGACAGAAGTTGAACAATGATGAAAGTTGAAACTTCTTCCCAGCAACCACTTGGCTCTTGGACATTTGACAACACTAACCTCAACTCTGAACTGCTCCATGAAGGACGGTGGTCTGGTGGTGATTAGTTGATTGTTTTTTTTTGTTTATAATATATTATCTGTGTGTTACTAAGTTTAAGAGCTTGTTATGCTGCTGCAAGTAAGAATTCCATTGTTCCCTTGTCGGTACAAATGTCAATTAAACTCTCTTGACTCTTATCTTGGTTTGAGTGCAGTGTGGGATTGCTTGGCCAATTCATAGTGAAAACCAATTACAGCGGTTCATGTCTGTACTTGCACCGCCAGTAGTGAACTATGTGGGTTTTCATAGGAACTTGAAGGCTTCAATATCACTGTAACAGATATTAGTCAATACCTCCATGAAGGTTGAGTCGCGGGTAGATAAGGTTTTTGGTACATTGGCCTTCATCAGTCATAGTATTGAGTATAGAAGTTGGAAGGTCATGTTGCAGTTGTACAAGACGTTGGTGAGACCGCATTTACAGTATTGTGTTCACCTCTGGGCATCATGTTATAGGAGAGATGTTGTCAAGCTGGAAGGTGTTCAGAGAAGATTTACGAGGGTGTTGCCAGGACCAAAGGGTCTGAGCTATAGGGATATGTTGAGTAGGCTGGGTCTCTATTCATTGGAGCGCAGGAGGATGAGGGGTGATCTTATAGAGGTGTATAAAATCATGAGAGGAATAGATTGGATAGACACACAGTGTTTCTTGTCCAGAGTACGTGTATCATAGGTTTAAGATGAAGGGGGAAAGATTTAATAGGAATCTGAGGGGTAACTTTTTCACACAAAGGTTGGTGGGTGTATGGAACAAGCTGCCAGAGGAGGTAGTTGAGGCAGGGACTATACCAACATTTAAGAAACAGTTAGACAGGTACATGGATAGGGCAGGTTTGGAGGGATATGGACCAAACGCGGGCAGGTGGGAGTAATGTGGCTGGGACATGTTGGCCGGTGTGGGAAAGTTGGGACGAAGGGCCTGTTTCTACACTGCAACACTCTATGACTATTAACTTCCATAGCTGACTGGGCATATCTCAAATCCACTAATCCAGGCCACTACAGACAATTGTATTGAAGAGTTGTGAACTGTGAAGCCAGAGGTCGGAATGTAGAGGGAAGGGGAGGAGAGGAAATGGATATGAGTCCAGGGGACAGGGAGGCGATGGGTCCGTTACCTAAAATTGGAGAATTCAATGTTCTCAGACCAGTTCCTGAATTGAAGCATTGAGATTTCTGAGTGCCTTCATGAATTCACATGTTGATGGTCACTGCATTCGAGTGAGACTGGCTCCAGCCATCTGGTGTGTAAACTACATCTAATTGCTACCTCACTGTTCTTGCATCTTTTGGCTTCTGTTGACTGTGCCATAGGGTAAAAATCCAAAGCAATTTCAACTCCTGCTGAGTAATCCGAGCTTCAGGCAACTAACCAAAGCGCAGCAGACACCGCAAACAATTAGAAAGGCAAGCAATCCAAGTTGGCCAGAGGGTGCAAGTGCTGCAGCAACTGTTAGCGGCTTAGTTGAGAATGTGCCGCCAGTACTGTGTGTGTTATTTTAATCTCCTTGTTTAAGGAAGGATATGCAGACACCTTCTCCCAGGTTTCACATTTCACTCCTCATCTCCGCTCCTTATCTGACACGCTTATATCTTCTTTTCACTTCTTAAGGTGGAGCTTAGTTTAGTTTGGAGTTCCGGTGCGGAAGCAGGCCCGACAGCCCACTCAATCCTCACCGAATGATGCCATTTACCCTGAGTCCTCTCCTTACAATTGTGGTTTTGTGCTGATGTTCGTCATGCTAAGCTTTGCCACTTTAAACATAGTTTATCTTAATGTTGCCTGCATGTTCATTCTCAACAAGCGTCCCATCAAAGCGTGGTATGGCATTTCCCTCTGTAGATGCTGCCTGACCCCTTTTCCTCCAGCACTTTTTTGGCTCAGGGTTGCAGCACTTGCAGTTTCCTGGTTGCCATGTAATTCACTAACTGGGCCAATGTGAGACTGATGTACAACAGCACGAGGGGTATTGATAGGATGAATCCACAGAATCTTTTACATAGGAATTAAGAACCAGATGACATAGGTTTAAAGCGAGGGGGGGAGGTTAAGATGAGGGGCAACTTTTTCACTTCGAGGGTGGTGTGTATATGGAACAATACAATGTTATAAGACAATATTGAAAGACACCTGGACAGGTATATGGATAGTAGACAAAAGCGCTGGAGAAACTCAGCAGGTGTGACAGCATCTATGGAGCAAAGGAAATAGGTAATGTTTCGGGCCAAAACCCTTCTTCAGACCCGAAACGTTGCCTATTTCCTTCGCTCCATAGATACTGCCGCACCCGCTGAGTTTCTCCAGCACTTTTGTCTACCTTCGATTTTCTAGCATCTGCAGTTCCTTCTTAAACAGGTATATGGATAGGGTAGATTTAGAGAGATATGGGCCAAACACCATGGGGCCAAAGGCCACGGGGACCAAACCAGATGGGGCATCTTGGTCGGTATGGGTGAGTTGGGCTGAAGGGCCTGTTTCCATGCTGCTTGTATCTACCACTGTAAATATGTTTCCTCGCGATTTGTTTCTTCAAATATCAGGTCAAATGCAAGGAAACAGAGTAGCTCTCCAAGGTGAAGCAACTATGAAAAAGGTTTCCACAGTTCTGGGTGTGCTCTTGGTACCACAGGAGAAGGGTCTCGACCCGAAACGTCACCCATTCCTTCTCTCCACAGATGCTGCCTCACCCACTGAGTTACTCCAGCATTTTGTGTCTACCTTCCATTCTATCCAATGTTGCTTTCAGATCAGGGAGCCTTCTCAATTTACAAGACAACTTCTTGTTTTGGTTGTCATCCAATCTACAATCAATTCAATGTAGTCCTCCCACAACGAGTGCCCATTATAGCCGTCTCCAGCGCACATTGTCAGGTGGGGACATGATGCTAAGTGATCTTATTTGCATGTGGCAGAGTTACATTATGTTATCTTGTAGGTCCGACACTTACACACAATGAGCATTGCTGGTGGATAATGGATTTTCTCTCCACTAAGTTATTCCTACATTGTTTGCCTTTGTGGCCAAGTTGGAAACATCAGACTGATTCTTTCATCGAAAGGTTAGTTTGATTTATTTCCTTAATTTAATCAGCAGCCTCAATTTTTTTTGAAGTTGAAAGAATTGATAACTCTCAGTCATTAGAGGGCTGGGTTTGACGCATGCTGTCAAGTGTCTGTGCCTCTCTGAGCATTGTCTTGGTGATGAACACGGTCTTTCAGTGTTTATGGGCCTGTCCCACTTAGGCGATTTTTTGTGCGACTACAGGCGACTGCCGCAAAATTTTCAACGTGTTGAAAGTTTTTGGGCGACAATATTTGCTGTTGTCGGCTGTTGCCAGATGTCGTCGGTGAATTCCATTAAAACTCATCCCTGGCAATCGCCTAACTGGTCACTTAAGTGGGACAGGCCCATTACACAGGGGTACTGCTGTCTGCTTGTGTGCTCAAGAGGAGACTAAAACTGGGTTTCCAGTGTTCCATGAATACACTCAAAATGCAGTAAATCGGAACAGGGACCTGACAAACAGCCCAAACACACAGAGACAGGACCGGAAACCACTCTGCCAGTATTCAAACGTTAGACTTTAGTCATACAATGTGGAAACAGGCCCTTCGGCCCACCGAGTCCATGCCGACCAGCGATTACCCTGTACAATACAATACAATACAATAACACCCTGCACAAGGTGGGCCGAAGGGCCTGTTTCCGTGTTGTACAGCTCCATAACTTGATCACACAGTCAGTACTTTGTTGTGAAGTATCTCAGTTTAGGTGCCAGCAGTATCTAAGGAACGTTTAAGAAACATTTCGAGGGTACATGGATAGGTCAGGTTTAGAAGGATATGGGCCAAATGCAGGCAGGTGGGACTAGTGTAGATGGGACATGTGTAGGAAGGAAGTGCAGATGCTGGTTTACACCGAAGATGGACCAAAAAGCTGGATAACTCAGCGGGACAGGATAGAAGGAATGGTTGACTTTTGGGTCGAGACCCTTCTTCGGACTGGACCTGTTGGCTGGTGTGGGCAAGTTGGGCTGAAGGGCCTGTTTCCACGCGGTGAGACTCTGTGATTCTAATTCAGTTTTGGTGTGTTTCCCCACAGCACGCACACCTCCATCACTGTTTGAGGTAGCGAGCGGCCACCATTGCAGGGAGTAACTACACGCACCACACCGAGCTTCAACACTATCGTTTATTACTAAACCTGCTCCCAAAATGCAGGCGACATCAAACTAAGCCCAGAATAATTAGAAGCAAAATCAAGCGAGCAGACAGCAAACAAGAGAGAGTCAGCGTGGGTGTGGAGAAACACAGTTGCATGGATACAGATTTCATCAAAGAATATCACAGAGCTTGTATAGTTCACTAATCAGCAGGGGTTCTGGTCTGCTGCAGGAATTCATCATTGGAGCATCAGACAGTACGATACACAAACCGGCCCTTCAGCCCACAGTATCTGTGCTGAACATGATGCCACGACCAACTCTCCTAGTCCTGTCCATGATCCATATCCCTCCATTCCCTGCATATCCATGCGCCTATCCAAAAGTCTCTTAAATGGAACAATCATATCTGCCTCCACCACCCGCAGCATGTTCCTGGCACCCACCACCCTCTGTGTAAAAACCTTGCCCTGCACATCTCAATAGACAATAGACAATAGGTGCAGGGGTAGGCCATTCAGCCCTTCGTGCCAGCACCGCCATTCACTGTGATCATCCACAATCAGTACCCCGTTCCTGCCTTCTCCCCATATCCCTATCTTTAAGAGCTCTATCTAACTCTCTCTTGAAAGCATCCAGAGAATTGGCTTCCACTGCCCTAAGAGGCAGAGAATTCTGCAGATTCACAACTCTCTGGGTGAAAAAGTGATTCCACATCTCCGTTCCAAATGAATGAATACGTTTATTGGCCAAGTATTCACATACAAGGAATTTGCCTTGGTGCTCCGCCCTCAGCGACGACATGACATGCAGTGACAGTTAAGAATGATACATAAAGCATTAAACATTAATAATAATAAAACATGGCCTACTCCTTAATCTCTCTTAAATGTTGCCATTCTCATCATGAATCTGTGCCCTCTAGTCTTTGATATTTCAATCCTGGGATAAAAGACTCTGACTGTCTACCCTATCGATACCTCTCATGCTTTTATAAACATCCGTCAGGCCTCCGGTGACCTCTGGCGTTGCAGAGAAAACAATCCAAATATGTCCAACCTCTCCCAGTGGCAACCATCAGAAGCCGTGGAAAAGTAAACATCTTCTCAGAAACACCAGGCTAACTAAATTTAAACCTGCCGCCCACTGCAAGTCAGCAAGTTAAAAACACATTCGTTTTTTTATATGTTTAAGAAAGAACTGCAGATGCTGTAAAAATCGAAGGTAGACAAAAATGCTGGAGAAACATAGAAACATAGAAAATAGGTGCAGGAGTAGGCCATTCGGCCCTTCGAGCCTGCACCGCAACTCAGCGGGTGAGGCAGCATCTATGGAGACGAGTGAAGATGAGGCATCTTGGTCGGCATGGACAAGTTGGGCCGAAGGGCCTGTTTTGTGCTGTGTGGCTTGGAACAAAACGAATTTCGCTTGGAGATTCTCATTGACCCGAAACGTCGCCTATTCCTTCGCTCCATTGATGCTGCCTCACCCGCTGAGTTTCTCCAGCATTTTCATCTACCTTCTTGTAGTTTTTTTATATCTCTATTTAAACTTTATTTACATGACAGCATTAAATTCAGATGAAAGTCCCGCAACCTGATTAATCAAGAACAGCGTGAGAAAAGAACAATGACCAGCTTTGGTTTGTTAAAAGGTTGTGTTGCTCAGAGGGTACAATTAACGTGTAAATAACGACTTACCCTTCCCTTCCTCATCTTCAGTAGTGGCGTTGGAACTCTCTGTGGACCCCTGTGAAAGAGAAGTATTATTTTAAACTGGTGCAGACCCCCAACATTGGTCAGACTGTGGACCATTCAGGTGAAGGAGAGAGAACAAGAAGGTTGAGGGGGTTATGAGAGCCTCCGCTACGGAGAGGGGTTGGGCAGGCTGGGACTTCATTTCGTGGAACGCAGGAGGCTGAGAGGTGATCTTCTTATAGGAGGAGTGCATAAAATCACAGGTAGACACAAAAAGCTGGAGTAACTCAGTGGGACAGGCAGCATCTCTGGAGGGGATAGATTAGGGTGAGTGCACAGAGTCTATTACCCAGAATGGGGTTGGGGTGGTGGGCGGGTCAATAACGAGAAGACATGGTTTTTAGAAGGGAAATTAATTTTATAGGAACTTGAGGGGCAACCTTTTCCACACAGAGGATGTTGGAAACATGAAACCAGCTGCTAGAGGGAGTATTTGAGACAGGAATTAAAACAACAATAATAAGACAATTGGATAGGAACTTGAGGGGTGACTTTTTCACACAGAAAGTAGAACTCCCTGACAGGGGAGGTAGTTCAGACAGGTGCTATAACAACATTTATAAGACATTTTGACAGGAACATGGATAGGATAGGTTTAGCGGGATATGGGCCAAACGTGGGCAGGTGAGCCGAGTGAAGATGGGGCATCTTGGTCGGCATGGACAAGTTGGGCCGAAGGGCCTGTTTTGTGCTGTGTGACTTGGAACAAAATGAATTTCACTTGGAGATTCTCATTGATCGGAATGTCCAATGGCACCACGTGAAGTGGAGACTGAGTAGGTCCAACAGTGATTTGTCTACTTCAGCAATCAGTTCAGTCCTCACACTGTGACAAATGGAACTCAGAAAGCAAACCGCAGCTTCATATCTTGGTAAAAGCAAGTTGAAACTTCAGCACCCAGGAGAGAATGGTGACGAGGTCCTGATTTAATACTATATCTGTAAAATCAATCCCACTCACTTACAGCAGGGTACCACATCAGCAAACCTACAAACCTCACCACCCCCTTTCTCCCCACCCCCCTTCTCCCCATGTGCCCCACCTATTCCGTGCACTCCTATTTCTTCACTCCTCCCCATCCCCCAACCATATTCCTTCCTCTGGCTTCACAATGTCGGCTTCTTCTAATCGCACCTAACACCTTTTGTCTTTTCATCTTCGGCCTTTGTCCAACCATCTACCTATCAACCCCTCCCCGCCACCTGTATGCACCTATCACTCACCAGGTTTTGTCCTGTCCCTCCTCTCTTCCCGCTTTCCTCTCCCCCACCCCCACC
Source organism: Amblyraja radiata (assembly GCF_010909765.2). Classification (NCBI taxonomy): domain Eukaryota; kingdom Metazoa; phylum Chordata; class Chondrichthyes; order Rajiformes; family Rajidae; genus Amblyraja; species Amblyraja radiata. The sequence continues at coordinate 1,784,952 of NC_045992.1, forward strand.
CACCACAATCAGACTGAAGAAGGCTTCCGACCCGAAACGTCACATATCCATGTCGTCTACACCATATATTTTGAAGAGGGTGTAAAAGTCTCATTGTTCATGTTCATAAGTGATAGGAGCAGAATTTGGCCATTCGGCCCATCAAGTCTACTCTGCCATTCAATCATGGCTGATCTATCTCTCCCTCCTAACCCCATTCGCCTGCCTTCTCCCCATAACCTCTGACACCCGTACTAATCAAGAATCTATCTATCTCTGCCTTAAAAATATCCATTGGAATTATTTTTTTTGCCACTTGACTCAATCTCAAGCATTTTGAAAGAAGGAACGGCTGAAAGAAAGTAGACATTAAACTGGTACCTTGATGCCATCTGTGGGGTTGTGGACCACTGTTGTCTGTGGTTCCTGAATAAAAACGGGAAGAAGACAGATTATCAATATTTCAACTCAACACATTTGTAGCATTTTACCTTTTCTTTAAAAAAAAAGGAAAGTTATATTATTTTTGCAGTTAAACACTTTGAACTGAGAAAGAAAGCATTGCCTGAACCCTGGCTGTGTTAAGTGAGAAAAAAAGCACTTTGAAATGGCCGGATAATTTGAAGATCTCAAGCATGGCTTACTTTCCAGTCACTGGCCCCTGAAACTCGCTGTAAATTCATCCCGTATCAGATTACCCACTGTGTGTAAGTGTGACATTTGGTGAATTCTAGAGCGGGCCACAGTCACGGGTCCAAAGGCATTCTGTCGCTTACGTTGACCAAAATGGACTTGGCGGTGAGTGGGCGAGTATTTGGGGGAAAAGAAATGGTTCGAGGGCCACCTCCAGCACGCGGGCCTAGCCCCAAAGCAACTGGCAACCCATGCCAGTGACAGGACCGGCTGGCGTACAGCCATTATGAGGGCGCTCAGCAGTTTTGAGGACAATCGCTGAAGCCAACTCGTCAGTGCCAGAAGCAGGAGGCAGCCTGCAGCCCTGGAACCCCCCATTGTGGCCATCAAATGACCCCCATGTGTGTGGCTCACAAGTCGGACTCCTGAGACACACTGGATCCCCCAAGACACAAGACTGCACAGCCATGGTATCGTCAGCTACAATGAGCCACCACCATCAGAGGGCAAGTGGAGCAGGGAAGTTCTCAATGGTCTTGCCACAACATGCCTACGTTCTTAAAAAAACCCAACAGGATCCAAAAATACAAACGGCAGCCCAATTGAATGGCATGCATTCAAATTGGTTGGGGATTATCCCAGGTAAGGCTTTGAGGTACAGTGACAATTCCTTTATCTATAGTGTATATCTCTGGTCATCCCATTACAGGATGGATGTGAAGGCTTTGGAGAGGATGCAGATGAGGTTCACCAAATGCTGCCTGGATCAGAGGGTTGGCCAAGCTTGGATTTTTTTTTCCTCTGGAGCTCCAGAAGCTGTGGAAGAGACCTGATAGAAGGATATAAAATTATGAGAAGCATAGATATGGTAGACAGTCAGAACCTTTCTCCCAGGGTAGGAATGTCAGATGTTAAAGAGGGCCTAGCTTTAAGGTGACAGGGGACAAGCTTCACAGATGGGCAGGGCAAGTTTTGTTTTTACACAGAGAATGGTGGGCGTATGGAAAGTGCTGCCAGAGGTGGTGGTGGAGGCACACACGACTATGGCATTTAAGAGGCTGTTGGATGGCATGTGCCCGCATGTGTAATATAGGTATGTTGCAAAGCCTACCTGAAGCGTCGCTGAAAATCTGTCGCTGCGGGTGTGTGCGATTTTGGCGCCGTTTAGAGGGGGCGGGTTTAAAACTCGATTTTCTCTAGGCTGTTCAAATCGAAGATGTTCAGCCTAGTTAATTATTAACGAAAAATCGCTGGAAGACCCCGTCGCAAAAGCTATTATTAGTTTTAAAGGCCTTGGATAATAGTTATAGTAGTTTAAAAATCAATCTCTAAACCCGCGACCACCGACAGCCGTCAGGGTCTCATAGAGCAAACCACAGAAGGTATGTAGCTTATTTTTACATTAAAAAGGGCTTCTTAAGATCCCTTTATACAAAGTTTAATGTTGCGAGTAGCTCATTTTGGGCCCATTATATCCCGCAGTATTTTTCTGGGCATTTGAGGGCACAAATCTAGCGCAATGTGAACGTTCTAAACCAGCGCGTTCACAGGATCCCACTAGAAAGCTGATTTTAAATGGACTTTAATTTACAGCAATTAAACACTAAATTCCTTCCATTTGGCCTATAAATTAATGTAAATGAGATTTAAAAATCATGTTTTATTGTGAATTATTTATGAATATTATTTGCACACTTAGGCTATTTAAAAATGTTAATCATTTATTAAGAAATGGATAGATGTTTAGATCTAGTAATTGAAGTTTGAAATTAGCTACACTTGGGTAACTAACTAATTATATGCTTTAATTTCAGGTCATCCAAGTAAGATTATTTTATATTTGTTTCAGAATGGTTCAATCTATGATAACTGAAAATTTCATTCAGTTCTCTTAATTTTTAAGAAAGTTATGGGCTTTTGACTGTCCACGATCACAGCTTTTTTGTTACGTCCATAGAAAATCAATAGGGAACAAGATGCTAATTTCCGAGTATGAAAATGGCCATAACTTTTTAAATACATGAGATATGAAAGTGAACTAGGTGTCAAATTAAACTTCTTTTTATGCTTTATCTGATGGGATAAATTACAGACTTGATTTTTTAAATCTCAAAATTTTGTAACATTGCTATGTAATATATGCAAGAATAATTACACTCTGAAGTTGGATATTTGACAAATAAAGCTCCATGGACTATTGAAATTAACCGCTAGACAGAATATAATTGCACATAAGAACGCAACGCTCAGAAACACACATCTACCACAGCAGAGTAAGATGAAAGAGAGTCACAGGTACCATTGTGGCTGTCGGAACAGTCTCCTTTGGGATGTTGGCTACGTTGTTTTTGCTGTTGTTGGTTTGCGGCTGTTCAGGGAACAGAAATGAACAGGTTACAGCAACACAGAAGTTCACTCATCTTCAGATTCTGATTCAGGTACCTTCATGCTCCCGGCACAGAGAGAGATAAACTTATGGGAAGAAAGAGGTTTTCTGTTGGAAGGTCAGCCGCTATATTTACCAGCCGTGTCATCGATAGTCACCAAGCAAACACAAGGCTGTGCAGGGCAGCATTTCAAGTAGTGTTGAGCAACTGATTGCATCCAGGGATGAAATCTACCTAAACACGCACTTATACCCAAACTGCCAGAGTTGGAGTCATTCCACATATTCTCAGCACCACTAACATTTTGATTTAATCTTATATTTAAATTATCCTCAAAATTTTAAATTGATTCTACAAACATTATATTGCTACATCTCAGCTCTGACGCCACCTCATTGCCATGTAATATCCTGTAAAACCTGTAATATCACATCCCACTTTAGGGAAAGACAGTTTTGGTTATAGAGTCGTAGAGTGATACAGTGTGGAAACCGGCCATTCGGCCCAACTTGCCCACAATGGCCAACATGTCCCAGCTACACTAGTCCCACCAACCCACGTTTGGCCCATATCCTCCAAACCTGTCAAATCCATGTAAAATTGCGTTGTACAATTGGTTATTGCATTAACAAAAAACAGAATAAACAGGGACATCGTTATAACCATCGTAGGGACAACTTCTCAGAGAGAATGGTGAAGCTACAGAATTCACTACCTCAGGAGGTGGTGGAAGCTGGAGTACTGGAGGCATTTGTGGAAGAGAGAGATAAACGTTTGAAAGATTGGGAATTGGCACAGTGGGGGGATTTGGCACTAGGGGCAGATCAGCCATGGTCACACTGAGGGTGGGGTACACTAGAGGGACCCAATGGCCGAGCCCTGCTTCTATATTCTTGTCTTCAAGGTGGATTCGCCTTTTCACGTGTGAATAAGTTCATCGCTTATCTTAAAAAGAGTTTAGATACTAACAGAAGAATTGTTGCTATTTATTTTGTATGCATTTGCTTATTTTCAAATGGGATGTTCTTCTCTCCTTGCATATGGCGTGCACAGCCTAAAGTTGTAGGACAACTTGTACTATTTGATCTTATTTGATTGTGCAACGCTGGGTTGATTGCATTTGTCGAAACAGGGTGGACCACGTGAAGGTTGCAATCTCCCACCCCCAAATGGGATGTTAAAAGCCCTCAACTACAGCCCGAGTAGAGTGTAATAAACCCACATGGTTCCACTGCCAAAGGTGACCAGGACAGTTCTCCCCAGTAACCAGACTAATACTTAATCTGAAGTATTGAAGATCTGGTCTGAAGAAGGGTCTCAACCTGAAACGTCACCCATTCCTTCTCTCCAGAGATGCTGCCTGCCTGTCCCGCTGAGTTACTCCAGCATTTCGTGCCTATCTTCATTTTTAATATTTACTAATCTTCCATCAACATCTCATTCAAGATGTGTCTGCAAGATGATCCCGTGGCAGTGGGATCTTGTATGTATTTTGTTTCTTCTTCAGTCAATGAAGTGGGGTGTAACAGCGACCAAGATATCTGCTAGAGCCTCAAAGGTTGTGTTGAGCACTGTATAAGCGATAGTTCTTTCTTCCTTCAGGCTGTCTTTGTGTCAGTGTAGAGGTTCATACCTCACATCAGATCATGTCTACACTGCCCCATTTTGGTTTCAGATCAGTTTCAGTGAACGTTCTAACTGCGGATTTGACACCGAAAGGCAGCACAATCTTCAATAACCGGGACTGACGTCACGGAGTGTGATAGAGGGTCAGACCGCTGCACTGGAGAAAAGAAATAAGCGACGTTTCAGGTCGAGACCTCTGGAATCTCACCGATTCCTTTTCTCCAGAGATGCTGCCTGAGCTGCTGAATTTCTCCAGCTTTTTGTGTCTAGTTTCAGTTTAAACCAGCATCTGCAGTTCCATCCTGCGGTTGTGTTGGATTGAGTCTAACCCTAAGCTGACTCATTTAAAGAGTGCCCGTTTGACTTCAAGGACACTTCAGGGAATGTACTAAAACCTCCCGTGCGATCTTGAGCAATGCAAGGATACACCTTGCCTCCCCAGACCTGGAATGTCCACATGTGGCATTCTGCTGGAGTGCAAACCTTCTGTACCTCCCCATTCCCCTCCATTCGCCAGCTCACGTACAGGTACAGGGAATGAATAGAAGATTTCAGAACTCAGACTAGAGTTTAGAGATTAAAGATACGGCGTGGAAACAGGCCCTTTGGCCCATCGAGTCCGTGCCGACCAGCGATCCCCGCACACTAACACTATCCTACACACACTAGGGACAATTTACAATTATACCAAGTCAATTAAACCTGTACGTATTTGGAGTGTGGGATGAAACTGGAGATCCTGGAGAAATGCCACGCAGGTCATGGGGAGAACATACAGACTCCGTAAAGACAGCATGTGTAGTCAGGATGGAACCCGGGTCTCTGGCGCTGTGAGGCAGCAACTCTACCGCTGCACCACCGTGCCGCCCCTGAATAACATGGTGGTTGGTTGATTTTTGTTGGGTGCATGGTTCCAGTGGTGCAGGAGGTGATTTAAGGTCCTATAAAAACAGTGGGAGGGCAGCGCAAGTGTTTTCCCATCTCTCTAGATGTGTCCGCTCACAAGTGCAGCTCCTCAATTATCTTTAGAGAAACTTGATGCAGCTCGCACGACAAACCAAAAACAATTCTAAAATCTTCACTTGATTCTCTGCCTGAACAGGGGAGAGAACTTTGGAAACTTTTAGTCAAGGCATGGGCCCTGCGACCCGCCAAGTCAGCGCAGGTCATCAGCTCCTCGTTTACAGTAGTCTCATTTTATTCTGCAACCCTCCATTACTATCAACTCCTCCTCCCGAGGTTTTACCGTTCACATACGTACTATGGGCAAAATACAACGGCCAACGAACCCCACCTTGTGGGATGGCTGGAGGAAACGGGAGCATCTGTTAGCGACAGCACGGTGGCCCAGCGGTAGAGTCACTGCCTTCACAGCACCAGAGACCCGGGTTCCATCCTGACTACAGGTGCTGTCTGTATGGAGTGTGCACGTTTTCACTGTGACCGCGTGGGTTTTCTCCGGGTGCTCCGGTTTCCTCTCACGCTCCAAAGACGTGCGGGTTTGTAGGTTAATTGGCCTCGATGAAAATTGTCCCTCGTGTATTTGAAAGTGTTAATGTGTGGGGATCACTGGTCGGCACGTTGGGCCGAAGGGCCTGTTTCCGTGCTGTATCTATAAAGTGTAAATGTGGGGATTTCTACAGCCCATATGGTGAGCACAGCATCAAAGTCAGGATTCAAGCTGGGAGGCGGCAGATCTATTTGTGTTCTACTCTTTTTATGAAGAAATGCTTTTTGGAAACTGCCCTGCACAATCTGGCTTTGTTTGTGTCTCCCTGAAGGTCGCACTTCATAATTCTCTGCTCCAAGCAGGCCGAGCCACTGAACATGTTCAAGGCTGAGCAGATAGATTATTTGGACTGTAAGAAAACTGCGAGCTCTCAGGATTAGGCAAGAAACTGGAAATGGGTCTGTCAGTTTGATCAGCTGTGCTGTCAAACTGAACAATAGAGCAGAACTGAGCAACTGTGTGACCTACTCCTATTTATATATTAAATTGTTCATACATTAGACCAAAAAGTGCCTCAATGGCAAGCAACCCCTGTGCCTCTCTTCCTCAAATAAGAACTGCTTGATGTCAATACAACATAGAAGGGTCTGGAATTTAGAAGGATGAGAGGATATCTTATTGAAACATATAAGATTATTAAGGGTTTTGATACGCTAGAGGCAGGAAACTTGTTCCCGATGTTGGGGGAGTCCAGAACCAGGGGCCACAGTTTAAGAATAAGGGGTAAACCATTTAGAATGGAGACAAGGAAACACTTTTTCACAATTCTCTGCCTCAAAGGGCGGTGGAGGCCGGTTCTCTGGATGCTTTCAAGAGAGAGCTAGATAGGGCTCTTAAAGATAGCGGAGTCAGGGGATATGGGGAGAAGGCAGGAACGGGGTACTGATTGGGGATGATCAGCCATGATCACATTGAATGGCGGTGCTGGCTCGAAGGCCCGAATGGCCTACTCCTGCACCTATTGTCTATTGTCCTCTGTCTGCATGTGACTCAGATCCCTCCATTCCCAATGTGCTTATCTTAAAGCCACTTAAACGCCACTATCATATCTGCTTCCACCACCACCGCCACCCCAGGCAGCGCGCTCCAGATACTCACCACACTTTAAATAGCTTACCTCCACAACGCCTTAACCTTTCCCCTCTTATCTCTGGTCTTTTCCACCCTGGGAAAAAGGTTCTGTCTACCCTATCTCTTAATTTTATGTATTTCCATGAAATCCCCTCTCAAACTCCGACAATCAGAGAGAACTATTTAGTTCCCTGTAGCTAATGTCCTCTAATCTAGGTGGCATCCCAGTGGATCTTCTCAGTACTATCTCCAAAACCCACATACCCTATTACATGTGGGACCTTCATTGCTCGGTACTTCGACCTGGTGGACTCAATTGGACTCAGTTTCCAGCTGGGATGCATCCTAACCACACAGCAATCCTCCCACATCCTAGTTTCAACATTGATCATAGAGTCATAGCATGATAAGGCAATACAGTATGGGAACATGTCCTTCGGCCCAACTTGCTCATGCCAACCAAGATGCCTCATCTACACTAATCTGGACAAACTCTCAATCCGAAACGTCACCCATCCCTTCTCTCCAGAGATGCTGCCTGTCCCGCTGAGTTACTCCAGCATTTTGTGTCTGTCTTCGATGTAAACCACCAACAAACCCACAAGTCTTTGGGATTGGGAGGAAGCAGGAACATCTGGAGAAAACCCGCAGTCACAGGGAGAACATGCAAACTCCACACAGACAGTACCCGAGGTTAGGGGGGAGGGGGCACAGCGATAGATTTGCTGCCTCACAGCGCCAGAGATCCGGGGTTGATCCTGACTACGGGTGCTGTCTGTATGGAGTTTGCATGTTCTCCCTGTGACCACGTGGGTTTTCTCCGGGCACTCCGGTTTCCACCCACACTCCAAAGGTGTACAAGTTTGTAGGTTAATTGGCTTTGGTAATAATTGTACAATTGCCCCTAGTGTGTAGGGCAGTGTTAGTGTACGGGGTGATTGCTGGGCAGTGTGGACTCGATGGGCTGAAGGGCCAGTTTCAGCGCTGTACCTCTAAAGTCTAAAGTAACATTAGGATTGAACATTCGGGTTCTGGCGCTGTGTGATGCAACATGGATGCCTTATCAAATTTTGCACATTATTTTGTGCTGCATTATTTTTACATTTATTTTAATTAATTTTGTAATTTTAATGACAAATTGTTATCGCCAACTTTCATAAGCCATTTCCAAGATAAGCTACACCTAGTTGGTTTATCAGGTTGAAACATACCCATGCAGATAGGTCGGGTGTTTTGAGTTCTTGATCCTGTGGAATTAAGCTATTTGCTAAGCAGGCAAGCCTAAAAATTGGTAACAATGCAAAAAATATTGTCACAGTCTTCAAAGAATCAACGCATGCAGGTTTCTTGTGTGCTGTCATCAGGAATGAAAGATAGGACTTCACTTGGAATAAGCAAATTAGAAGTATCAGCAAGATCTCAAGACTGGTGCTTTTACACATCTGAAGACAGTTACAGTGGGAAAGTACACACAAGACAATATGAGTTGGGGTGAAAATGACAAACGACAGTCAAGGGCACACAGGCATGGTTAGATCTGCCCCAGCAACACCACGGGATGGACTGAGGGAATGACGGGATGATCCGTGTACTTGGTGATCACAAGGCGTGAAGGATGAGGTGAAGATGTCGTAGTTGGAAAAGTTCCTCACCATTAAAGGGACACAGCAACTGGACTTCCTTTTCTGTACAGTTCAGTGCACGTGGAGGAAAAGAACAAGACACAATGCCACTGGTTAGATCGGAGAAGCACAAAGGTTTTGTGGAGGGACAGATGGATTGTAATCACAACATGGGTTCGCCAGAGATACGGCACAGTGGCGCAGCGGTAGAGTTGCTGCCTCACAGCGCCAGAGACCTGGGTTCAATCGTGACTACGGGTGCTGTCTGTACAGAGTTTGTACCTTCTCCCCGTAAACTGCGTGGGTTTTCTCCAGGCGCTCCGGTTTCCTCCCACACTCCAAAGACGTACAACGTTTGTAGGTTAAATGACTTCAGTAAAATTGTAAATTGTCCCGAGTGTGTAGGGTAGTGTTAGTGTGTGGGGATCGCTGGTCAGCACGGATTCGGGGGGGGGGGGCGAAGGGCCTGTTTCCACGCTGTATCTCTAAACTAAACTAATCTACCGTATGTCTCTCGAGCACAGCAGATATGAGCAGTACTGGAAAATAAAATGACTCATTCCAATGTCACCATCAAATGGCAGGTAGCTGTGTTTTTAATCCTTCACAGTTGTTACAAGTCAAGGGTTCATTGACCAGAGGTTGAAGTGGAGCAATGATTGAGATACAGGAATTAGTGGAGAGGCTTGGTATGAAGAGGGGGAGGGTGGGGGTGTCTTATCTTCCAAGCCCTAAAGGTCGGCTGCAAGGAATGGGATGATGGTTTTGCGGGAAGATCGGAATGGAGGCAATGGCAGCAACGGCCCTTTGTGGCCAGATGCAGCTGAGACTGTATATTGATGTCAAAATGGTGACTCTTGCTTATAGACTGTCGTATACACTCTGTACTAACTGGGGGATCGTGCTTATGTACGGTGATGGTCTTGCTGAGCTTTATGCAAAAAATGTAGTTCCCTGTACCTTGGTACACGTGGTAATAAAGACCCCATTGTACCTTTGAAGGGAGTTGAGTAGATATTAGGACATGACCCTTGCCTCCAGTGGAACATAGGGGGTAGTAGGTGGGCATTGGAGATGTTGCGCTGAACATTTAACAATGAACTTGCCAAAGACATTGTCACAGCTATGAGTGTGCCATTGGTGTAACATGACCATTGAAGCCAAGGTGTATCCTTGGTGTAAGATGGCCACTCGAGAGACATGGAGAGAGGCCAAACAATTAAAATGAGAGACTTGGCATGGCTACCAGTGTGACTGAGCAGAGCATATGGCCTGAAATCTTACTGCTGATCCAATGCTTCCACTCCTGATTGAGACAGAAAGAACACCGTAGTAGATTTTTTTACCTGCCAAGCCAATTAGTTAGCAAGCCCAAACCTAGAGGAGATTCTGTACACTCACAATGTTGAACCTTACTGCGACCGGTGACACTGTTGATCTGGTCGCTCAAACATTCATGTCTGTTCTTCCCAGCCATTCCTCCAATGGCAGATTATTAAAAGTTCTTATTTAAGCTGCTAAATGAGCTATTATTTACACGGATGGCATGGTGGCCCAGCGGTAGAGTTGCTGCCTTACAGCGCCAGAGACCTGGGTTCCATCCTGACTACGGGTGCTGTCTGTGTAGAGTTTGCACGTTCACCCTGTGACCTGCGTGGGTTTTCTCCGGGTGCTCCGGTTTCCTCCCACACTCCAGAGCCATGCAGGTTTGTAGGTTAATTGGCCTCTGTAGATCTACTAGTGTGGAGATGGCTGGTTGAGGGGCAGTTGGGCATGTTTCCACGCTGTATCTCTAAACTAAACTAAATGCTTATTCCAAAATTAATCGGCATTAAATACGAGCAACCACCGTTGTGGATTGGGTTCTGTGCAATACGTAGAGGCTACCATCTTCCTGGGGCAGTCAGTTCCAACGCAAGTTAAGATTGAGGATATGGCCCAAACTCCCTTTGTGTTGGTATTTGAAACAGCATTTCTAAATGCACTCATTATTTATAGGTCAAGCTATTAATTAACATGGCTTGCTAGTTGATAATGCACCATCTTTAATTGGGAGACAGAGCAGGGCAGAAGATCAGATGCATCTTGCCTACGGGGACACTCGCTTGTTACAGTGTCATAACACTGAGCAGCCAACATCATGATCACTCCTCCACCCCAACATGTTAAAGCTGTCTCAATGCTCCTACTTGTGGCTGACTGGGGAACTGATTCTCATCATCAAACTGGACAAAAATGCTGGAGAAACTCAGTGGGTGGAGGAGCAGCACCTCATATTTCGCTTGGATAGTTTACACCCCAGCGGTATGAACATTGACTTCTCCAATTTCAGGTAGTCCCCGCTTTCTCCTTCTTTCCCCTCCCCTTCCCAGCTCTCCCACAGCCCACTGTCTCCTCCTCTTCCTTTCTTCTTCCCACCCCCACATCAGTCTGAAGAAGGGTCTCGACCCGAAACGTTGCCTATTTCCTTCGCTCCATAGATGCTGCCTCACCCTCTCCTCTCTCCTCATCAAGCTAGTAATCTCACAGGCTACACATGTCTGACTGGGAACGGGATCATGCAGAGACCACCGAGTCTCCATGAACTGCTGAATAAAGGGGTAATTCTCCAGAATTCAGACATGGGCTGGGGGTATCTCCAGCAGGTCTGGCAATTAATGGCCGTCCCTAATTTCACCTGAAGCAAACAGGTTGCTTGTCAAGCCCTGTTAAACTCTACTCAAAATAAAAATATATACACTAAATGTTATTCCCTTTATGCTGGATAGACAAGAAATGCTGGAGAAACTCTGGGTGAGGCAGCATCTATGGAGAGAAGGAACAGGCGATGTTTTGGGTGGAGACCCTTCTTCAGACCCTTTATCCTGTATCTGTACACTATGATTGTAATCATGCATAGTCTTTTCACTGACTGGATAGCACGCAACAAAATGTTTTTCACTGTACCATGGTACACGTGACAATAGTACACTAAACTCAACCACAGTACACTTACATCACTTCTAGAATTCAGATCCTTGGCCCATGTTGGGACCACCGATGTGATCTGGAGCTGTGATCCTGGCAAAACCTAAACTAGGCGTCAGTGGGGGGGTTATTGGAGAATAAGTGTCCCTTTCCAGCATGTCAATGGTGGCTTCCATCACTCTGCTAATGGTTAGGAAGTGATTAGACAATTATCTACAGCGGTTAGTGAAGGAACTGCAGATGCTGGTTTACACCGAAGATAGACACAAGATGCTGGAGTAACTCAGTGGGTCAGGCAGCATCTCTGGAGAAAAGGAATGGGTGACGTTTCTGAAGAAAGGTCTCAACCTGAAACATCACCTATTGCTTTTCTCCAGAGATGCTGCCTGACCCGCTGAGATACCCCAGCATTTTGAGTCTATGGACATAGGTTAACTGGTCATAATGAGGTTAAGGGGCTGCTCTGCCTTGTGGAAAGACCGTAGAAGTTGGGACGTTGAGAGAGGTGGGGGTGCAGAAACTAAGTGTAGTGCCAGGTGTGCGATTGGGGCAATCGTGAGCGAGGTCTAATCCAATCCTTCCTAAAGTCCCCATCAGCCTTCCAAACTAGCCTCACAATCCCCAAACACTGCCCTGCAACATCACTCTAACACGGTCAATGCCCCCAGAAATGCTTCGTAGTGTACCCTTACCCAGAATTAACCACAGGGCCTCATAACAAGATATGGAGGAAAGGTCTTGGAGCTTTTAAATGGAGGACAAGAGATCAAGAGGTGGGTGAAGGAATTCATGACCTTCAGAACTTGTCTCAACAGTCAGACACCATGGCACCTTTAGGAAGGAGATGAGGAGGAATTTCTTTAGTCAGGGGGTGGTGAATCTGTGGAATACATGTCACAGAGGGCTGTGGAGGTCAAGTCAATGGATATTTTTAAGGTGGAGATTGATAGGTTATTTATTAGAACGCGTGTCAGGGGTTATGAGGAGAAGGCAGGAGAATGGGGTTGAGAGGGAAAGATACATCAGCCATGATTGAATGGCGGAGTAGACTTGATGGGCCGAATGTCCTAACTCTGCTCCTATAACTTATGAACATGAACAGGCCCTTCAGCCCATTGAGACAGTACTGACCATTAAGCACCCTTTTACACTACACTAATCCCATTTTATTCTCAGTGAACTGAAGCAGTCAAAGCACAGCTGTCGATGGTGGATCAATGAAAAGCAGGGCTGAGCTGACGGATTGTGCACAAGGGCCTTGGAAGCTTGCAGGACCACAGGGGGTTACACTGATCGGGGTGGGACAGACCACACAGGGGATACGGACACAGGGTCAAGGGGGACGGACAATAAGAACTGCCTTATGTTTCCGCCCCACGTCCTGAGATCGAGGAGCATGGCGATCGCTGATTGCAAGGAACAAAGGCAGGGAAACCTGTTTAGCAGAAGATGCTACTGGTCCTGGCAGCCGTCCTCTGTGATAAATAAAGAGAAATTCTGCCTCTTTGAATATCAACATAATCTGGGTCTGGCTGTCTTGGTTGCCATGGATACCCAGCAGAAAAGCATCAGACAGCATTTACAAAAGCACAATGTAGCTTAATAATAGGAATATGAAAGATTCAATATGCTGGGGTAAACCTAATGAAATATGTAGATCCTCATCATTTTTCCCAGGGGACAGGACATACACAAACCCACTGGTATTTTTATTTGTTAGTGGCACGTTATTTAATATGGATAATATTGTTGTGATCATTGTAAGGATGACTGTACACTTAACATGCAGATAATTGAAATCTAATGTCTTGAAATCATTCGTCAAATGTTTGCCATAAGATGATTTGATATTTATTTAAATGTATTACTAATATATTAATATTCAATCTTAAACCTTTACAAAGAGCCCACAGACTGGTTGGATGCTCCACGCCAATTGATATTGATAAGAGTCTCAATTCTACTGTGTATTTAGGAGAATGATCAATTGAGGTTAATGGCACTGTCTTCTAACGGCCCTGTCCCACTTACGCAACTTTTTCGGGGACTGCCGGCACCCGTCATAGTCGCAGCAGGTAGCTGACAATGTTCAACATGTTGAAAATCCAGCGGCGACCAGAACAAGGTACGACTCTTTGGGCGACTACTCACGACCGTACAGGCTTCACCCCGCGACATGTCGCCTGTACGGTCGTGAGTCGTCTCCTCAGTCGCCCGAAGAGTCGTAGCGTCTTTCTGGTCACCGCTGGATTTTCAACATGTTGGAAATTTTCGGCGACCTGCAACGACCTATGATGGGTGCCGGCAGTCGCCGAAAAAGTTGCGTAAGTGGGACAGGCCCATAAGGCTTTTATATGCAACCGTTCTTGCTATCAATCTTCCTCTAAGTGAGTGTGGTCTATAAGCTCAGCTTCAGGACCACCAGTTCTGCCGACTGTGGGTGATGCCATTAGGAAATTGACCGGTTTGTCTGCAAAACAACGGCGCAGCGGTAGAGTTGCTGCCTTACAGCACCAGAGACCCAGGTTCGATCCTGACTACGGGAGCTGTCTGTACGGAGTTTGTACGTTCTCCCTGTGACCTGCGTGGGGTTTTCCCAGGGTGCTTTAGTTTCCTCCCACACTCCAAAGACGTACAGGTTTGTAGTTAATTGGCTTGGATAAAAATTGCAAATAGTCCCTAGTGTGTAGGATAGTGTTAGTGTTTGCGGGGGTATCGGATCGGACTCAGTGGGACCAAGGCTCTGTTTCTGCTCTGTATCTATCAACTAAACTGAACTGACCTCCCCTCCGACTGACTATATTCAGCCACTGACATTGATTTAATCCGACTTGACTCTCGAGTCTGTACAAATATTTGTGCAGACTGGAGATTGGGATCAGAGTCAGGGATAATATTTAGGATGTGAACCATTCAGACCATGCCTGGATGAGTTAGATGCAGAGCAACTTCTGTCAATGGGCATGTCTGCCTTCCCCGCCAACAAGTGTTGCAATTCCAATTCCCCGAGACCACCACGTCATGTGTAGCCTTTCCTCTGACTGGATAACACATAACTAAAAGCTTCTCGCTGTATGTTAGTACAGGTGACAATAAGAAACAAAACATTGAATTATCACCCTAAATACAGAGGGCATCTGCAGAAAGCCATATCCATAAGTAGGAGAATGCACGACCACTTTGGTTTCTGCATTAGGTCAATAAAGTGTGATCTAAATTCTAATTATACTCGATGAGAAAGATGGCCAATTGTCACTTGTATTTGACCAGTATTCCATCACGCTAACAAACAAAGCTGAAAACAGAAGAGTCTAATTACAAAGTGAATGTCTATTAAAGGTCATCATCACAAGGGAACAATCTTGGGATGACTTGGATCTGGAAACAAATGTAATCCCCTTAATCTATGTGTGATCAATGTGAATTGAAAATTATCTTCAACCTTTTAGAGTTCAACTCTCTATAGAATCATAGTTCACACATTTAGATGGTAAATCTTTACATGTAGTTGTGAACGGCCCCATCTGCCCACTGCCTTCCATAACCCTAAAAAAAGACACATCTCTCTGCTCACGTTGTTTTTTGATTGTACAGATGAAAGAAAGGCAGGTTGGTAAAGACAGGCGATAGACACAAAATACTGGAGTAATGGCCCTGTCCCACTTAGGCAACTTTTTCGGCGACTGCCAGCACCTGTCATAGCTCGCTGCAGGTCGCCGAAAATGTTTCAACATGTTGAAAATCCAGCGGTGACCAGAACAAGGTACGACTCTTTGGGCGACTACTCACGACCGTACAGGCTTCACCCCGCGACATGTCGCCTGTATGGTCGTGAGTCGTCTCCTCAGTCGCCTAAAGAGTCGTAGCGTCTTTCTGGTCGCCGCTGGGTCCATAACTCAGCGGAACAGGCAGCATCTCTGGAGAGGAGTGGGTGACGTTTCGGGTCAAGACCCTTCTTCAGACTCAGACGTTTCGGGTCGAGACCCTCCTTCAGACAGGGTTGATCAACTGGTGCAAAAATCAAATGAGTCCATGGCTCCACAATTCAGCTCAATATGACAGAGGGAGTGTGTGTGTGTGTGGGTGGGTTATTGATTCACCCGTTCATTAACGGGAGTGTGGAATCGGCACGGGGAATGGGAGAAACCTCTTTCACGGAGTGACGGGCAGCAGAAGGTGGGACGTACATCTACTCACAATCTAGAGTTAACACTTCAGGTACATGTTATAAATGATGATGACCTGAATCACTAACTCTATTTTTCTCTCCACAGCTGCAGTCAGACATGCTGAGTATTTATGTTGCTTTTATTTCAGATTTCCAGTAAACCGTTGCAGAAAACCTGAAGTCCAGCCCCTGCTGCAAAGACCCCTTGCTCTCTCCATCTTGGTCAGGTTTTATGCACTTTGGATAATTGGATATAATCTTGGGAAATGGAATAGGCTCTCCCAAACGCGCCCACCCATATACACTCACAGCCCATCCTGCACTACATAACCCCACATACAACCCCTCCCACACACATTCACATACATACTCACACACACACTCACACAACCCCTCCCACACACACTCACACAACCCCTCACACACACACACTCACACAACCCCTCCCACACACACACACACAACCGCTCCCACACACACACACACACATCTCCTCCCACACACACTCACACAACCCCTCCCACACACACACACACAACCCCTCCCATACACACACCTCCCACAGACACTCACCTCCCCACATACATGTTTCCATGCATGTACCCACACATTGTGCCCACATACACGGCATGTGGCATATGCCCCATACAGGCAAATCACACACAATGTCCATGTAACACATGTGCCCCGCACAAGCAATGCAGACTCATTGTACATGTAAGGCATGTAACGTAAGCCTACACAGACAGTACACAGACTGTTCACATTTATGGCATGTAACACATGTGCCCCATACAGGCAACACACATGCATGCACGCACACACACACACACATATACACACACAATGCATGACTGTGCCCACCACACACACACTGACATTCACCACGTGTAAGGGCACACAACCAATACAGCACATCTACACACCTGCTTCACATGCACACAACAAACACACACCTGTCTCACCTGCACAACACACCTTTGCACCAGACTCATACACGCTACACAGATGCAAGGCAGTCCCCACATACACATGCTCTACAAACACACACCCACACGCTATACAAACAGGCACACATATGATACATAAGACAGGCACACACATACCACATACAGAATGCTCCCCCCCCCCCTCAATAAACACACACAAAGCCTTCAACCTACCTTGACTCCATCGGTCTTCTTGTTAAGTAAATTTTTAGCTGCTAAAAAAGAATCAAATGAAATATCGGAGTGAGTATATTATCACATCACATCATGGCACCATGACAATAAATCTTTCTTAAAGAAACCCGATTATCATGCTATTCAGCGGAAAAACATTTTAAAAGTAGCTAAATACTTGCTAATGATCAAAGTGGAGGAAATTATCAGTATTACAGTAAATCTTGATTTGAAGGGCAAATTCAAACATTTTTCTTTATGCATTGGAAATGACAGGCATAATCTTACCTTGCATGAATTATTGTGCAAAAATAGAGAGAAATATAGAGGAGAAAGAATGATGTTTTATGAGTTGTAATCATTAATGCTTATTTGTTTGTTTCTCATAGCAATGTCATTCCAAATGCAGTGGGTGTGTTGGATGTGGAGACTAGCATGCGGCAGGTCCATAGGAACCACAGAGACAGGTCGAGTGGTGGTCTCGCCCGTCCTTGACTCCCCAACACTGCCCAATTCCCGGACTTGGACAGTGATGGCCAGGCATGGAGAAGGGCAATGGTAAAAGGATGTGTAGGAAGGAACTGCAGATGCTGGTTTAAACCGAAGATAGACGCAAAATGCTGGAGTAACTCAGCGGGGCAGGCAGCATCTCTGGAGAGAAGTCTGATGAAGGGTCCTGGCCCGAAACGTTACGCATTCCTTCCCCCCAGAGATGCTGCCTGCCCCGTTGAGTTACTCCAGCTTTTTAGTGTCGATCTATGGTGAAAGAATAATGGGTGGCAGAACAAAGAGGAGGAGCAAACTAAGGATGGAATTAAATTATCACCAATAGACAACAGGATGGGATAGAGTTGCGGAGGGAAAGGCTGAAGATATATAATGAAGAGAGACAAGACTGTGAAAGGGTGAAGCGAGTGTACCACCTTGAGAATGCTTCCTAAGGGCCTGCCATGAAGGGGGAACACAGTTTTCCAGTGGGAGTTAGCATGCTCATTTCATTATTTTCTGCTGCATTTCCACATTCCAAGACCTGATCCACGAGTGAGATGTCTGGAGATGGGTGTGAATGACAGCCACCGTCTGATGGGACCATGCACGTGCGTGCCAGGGAAGTTAAACTAGTCCTTTTAGTACAGGGAAGTCACAGGATGAAACGTGTTAGGCAGGCAGGCAGGCAGGCAGGCAGGCAGGCAGGCATTCTCATGCAATGAAGGCACACACAGGCAAGGGAGATGCGATGGGGATTACACACCCGGGGTACATGAGCCCAATGAGGGGAATGCGGATGACATATTGTAGCCATCTTCGTGTGGTTATAACAACTGATTGAAAGATGCGGCATGAAACAGGCCCTTCGGCCCATCGAGTCAACGTCGACCATCGATCACCCGCTCGCACCAATTTTATCTTATCCCACCTTCTCATCCACCAGGGGCAATTTACAGAGGGTAAATGGCCTACACGTGCGGGTGGAAATTCCACAACGTCACAGGCAGGACGTGCAAACTCCACACAGATAGTGCCCGAGGGGTCTGGATCGAAGCCGGCAATCAGGCACCGGGAGGCAGCAGTTGTACCAGCTGCACCACTGTGCCACAGAATTCCTGAGAATAAACTAGTCAACTAGTACTTCATATATGGAATGCACTGGAGTGAATCCACCCCTTCCCCAACCTCTCAATATCTTTGTAGGTGCTCAGAAGCAGATTAGAGTCCTAGAGGCAAACAGCACAGAAACTAGTCCTTCGGCATAATACGCCAGGCCAAGATGCCCCATCTACGCTAGTCCCATTTGCCCACATTTGGCCAATATCCCTTTCCTATCCACGTACCTGTCCAAGTGTCTTTTAAATACTGTTATAGCTTCAACTACCTCCTCCTGCACCCACCACCATCTATCAAGTCAAGTCAAGTCAGGTCTGTGTGAAAAAGTTGCTCTTCAGGTTCATATTAAATCTTGCCCCCTCTCACTATAAACCTACGTCCTCTGGTTTTTGATTCACCTTCCCTTGGTAAAAGACTGTGCATTCACCCTATCTATTCCCCTCCCAATGTTATACACCTCTATAAGATCACCCCTCAGCCTCCTGCTCTCCTGTCATAGATCCACCTGCAAAAAATCCAGCTGCAAGATATCTCTGATCAGAATTTCTCATATCGGTATCTTCGGCAATCGTTATCCGATGATGGGATGTGATCTGCTCATGGAGACTCAGGCTTCACTTGTGGCAGAACATCCTACACTCTGCATGGACTTTAACAGAGTGCTTGATAGAAAGTTAGTGTGCTTTAAAGTCTGGAAACTGTCCATAACATCATCTGCTGAGCTCAAAACCAAAAAATGACACACAGACGATGGATAATT
>NC_045992.1:1809442-1856942 GCF_010909765.2 Amblyraja radiata
ACACAAGGAACTGCAGATGCTGGCTAACAAAAAAGACACAGAGTGCTGGAGTAACTCAGTGGGTCAGGCAGCATCTCTGGAGAACATGGATAGGAGATGTTTCAGGTCGGGACCCTTCTTCAGACAGGTGAGGAGCGTTTTTGATGGGCAGATGTTTGGACAAAGGCCAGAGGTGAGAGAGAAGGGTGGAAGCGGTGAGAATTGTGAAGCCAGAGGAAGGAATATGGGTGGGGCACCGGGATGGGACGGGAGAGTAAAGCAATTCACTACTTGTTTCCAGGTGTTGCAATTCCCTTCCGATCACCATTAAAAGTCCCTCCCATTTGTATCGGAGGATTGGCGTTGCTGAGATCAGCGCTCCGTGCATGAGCAGCGACTGGTAACAGGGTGAGGGGGTGGTATATTGCTGCATGGTTCTGGTGACTGAGCCACCTCTCCCGTCCCTCGCCCATCACCGCAGGGTTTATGTGGAGCGTGACACAGATCCCCACATTTGACCTACATCCAGCAGCCCGGTTATGAGCCTCGATCTGCACTTTAATAAACTGAGCACAAAATCTGGTTGTTTACCCAAAGGTGGACTGTCCCCTATGTGGAGGCTGAAGGTAGATATCCTGGTCCCCAGTCTCAGAGACTATGGAACAGTACAGCACAGGAACAGGCCCTTCGGCCCACAATGTCTCTGTTCAACGTGATGCCAAGTTAGACCCAAAGTACTGGAGTAAGATGAATGGAGAGATAGACCAGCCAAGATTGAATGGTGGAGTAGGCTTAATGGGCCGAATGGCCTAATTCTGCTCCTATCACTTATGAGGTAGATCAGCGGTTCAGGCAGCATCTCTGGAGAGAATGGGAAGGTGACGTTTCGGCTTATACCCTTCTTCAGGTTTAGGGCAGTTTACAATATCTATAGCACAGTTCACTTGAGGCAGTACACAGCTTGCCCAAGGAAGACCTCAACAAAATCTTGTATTGGGCCCATATGAATTTAACTTAAGCTTCTGCTATGCCGATGCATGCAAACTCCTCAGTGGCATTCACAAGGGTTAATTTTCGCAGGAAAATGTGCCGGCTAGATTTCTGATTTGCCAGCATTTCAATATGTGTTGACGGCATCCATCACTGTAAAAACTCACCATCTATTATATGCGTGGGATGTTGCTATGGATACCGTGAGTGATATCCCCCACCCCCTACCCTCCTCCATCTTCAACCCATCATCATTGGCAAAGCATTTAAACCAAATTCTCTTCTTTGTTCCTTAAGCATTTATACCCATCTCCCCACTTGTCAGGCAACTTAGAAGATCTTGAACAAGAGTCTCGACCCGAAACGTCACCTATTCCTTCGCTGCCTCACCCGCTGAGTTTCTCCAGCTTTTTTTTGTCTACCTTGCTCCCTTATAATGCGAGTTATGCCATCATTCTCCTTGGAGACACAAGGAACTGCAGATGCTGGAATCTTGAGCAAAAAAAACAAACTGCTGAAGAAACTCAGCATGTCAGGCAGCATCTGTGGAGGAAAATGGACAGGCAATGTTTCGGATCGGTGTGTTTCAAGGGGTAAATATGAGGAGATGTCGGGGAGAGCTGGCAACTGGCCTCAGCATGGTAGAGGTCTATCTGTCAGAAGGTGTGAAGAACTGTCTGAAGAAGGCCCCTAATCTGTAACGTTGCCTGTCCATTTCCCTCCACAGATGCTGCCTGATCAATTGAGTCCCTCCAGCATTATTCTTCTTAGTTTAGTTTAGAGATACAGCAGGGAATCAGGCCCTTCAGCCCATCGAGTCCACGCCGACCAGCGATCCCGGCACACTACAACTATCCCATTGTGGACAATTTTTACATTTTCCAAGCCAATTAACCTACACACCTGTATGTCTTTAGAGTGTGGGAGGAAAGCGAAGATCTCGGAGAAAACCCACATGTCCTTTTTACCCCAACATAAAAAGCCTTGCTAAATAATGAACCATGAATGAACCAAAGCATGATTAGTTCCAATGGAACACTCTAGATGGTTTGGGCAAGTCGTTCAGGAAGTCGCAAGACTTGTAACCAATAAATATAATGGTTCTACAGAAGAATTAAATGGTTCGATTGATTTTGTGTAAAAGGCACACATAAAGCAATTTCCCTTTCAGAGGATATTGAAACTCCTGACCCAATAATTCTGTGGATCCATGGACAGCAGGAGTCCATCAGCACCTCTCGAGGGGCAATGACAGTGGAGCTCTCATTCTCACAGTGAATGAAGAGTACATTTTGTAGAAGCTTATAAAATGACAATTGTTCCCAGACATCTTGCCGATTAATGCCAACCTGCAACATATCTGGGCTGGGGGAGACTCCAGACTGTGACCTATTCAGAGGGCTCAGACATTAATTACGCCTTAAATTACTACAAGGTCAGGAAATCGCTCATTTGTCAAATGGAAAGTTCTGCTAATTCTCACCAAATGTCCTGATTCCTAAAGGGAGATTCATTCCAATATAAGTCGTTTACGCCAAAATGCTGAGAACTATATTCTGCATTCTGCATCTTCCTCTTTGTTCCATCAATTGGCTTGAAGTTTGATTCGATTGTATTTAAGTTTAGCATTATCTGGTCTGTTTGGATCTCATGCAATACAAACCTCTTTGCTGCAGCTCCGTATATGTGAGACCATATAACCCTAAACCTGTACCTTAAGGTTAGAAGCTGTTATATTGGATGGACAAGTACAAACTAACCTTTAAAGTTGCTTTACTTGGCGTTCTAACATATTTAACAAATTTGTGCGCTTGTTAAAATAATGCGGCCAGCAATATTCTATAAACACGTCATCCTTTATCGAACAGTCTTGGTTTCTGCCTCCATTATACGCAATAGCATGCTACAGAAGTGATCCGTATAGGAACATACCTGAGAAGTTTCTTGTTGCAAGCATTGTGGTCAGGATCGCACCCTAAATCAGAAAAGACTGGTTAGTGAATGTCTTTATTTCCCCCCTTTCAGCAGAGAACAAAACTAGTCATTCAGCCCTTCATGTCGATGAACAATATGGAACGGCAGCTTCTTCCCAACAACCATAAGGCTCTTGAACACTACACAGAATTGTGGACGCAGCCCAGACCATCACACCAACCAACCTACCTTCTATTGACTCCATTTACACCTCACGCTGCCTCGGCAGGGCCAGCAGCATCATCAAGGACCAGTCTCACCCTGGCCACTCTCTCTTCTCCCCTCTCCCATTGAGCAAAAGGTGTAGAAGTGTGAAAACGCACACCTCCAGATTCAGGGACAGTTTCTTCCCGGCTGTTATCAGGCAACTGAATCGTCCCACCAACAACTACAGAGCAGTCCTGAACTACTAGCTACCTCATTGGAGAACCTTGGACTATCTTTGTTGAGACTTTACCTTGCACTAAAAATTAATCACGATATTCCCTTTATCGTGCATCTGTACACTGTGAATGGCTCGATTGTAATCATGTATTGTCTTTCCACTGACTGGTTAGCATGCAACAAAAGCTTTTCACTGTACCTCGGTACACGTGACAATAAACCAAACTCAAACTCCAAACAACTAACTACTACCTCAGCAACTATGAATGCATCCTGGCCCCTATGCAGAACAAGGTTGCCGACCCCTGTGCTAAAGGCAAGAGGGGAGAGATAGAGGGACTTTAAGGATAACTTTTTCACTCAGCAGATGGTCTGTATCTAGAACGAGCTGCCTGAGAAAGTGGATACAATTCTGACTTTTAAAGGACGTTTGGACAGATATTTGGAATGGAAGAGTTTAGAGGGTCGTGGGCTAAATGCAGGCTAATGGGCCCAGCACAGTTTGCCCAATTGTTTAGCATGGACAATGGGCCGCATGGAATGTTTCCATGCTGTGTAACTCTGTGACTCTCTTTACTAAACGGGAACCTGTTCAGCAAGATACAAGTCTCAGTGGCAATTCTTTGAAGACGAGGGTAGATCTGCCACAGAGTTCTGGACAAGAGTTTTGTTGCCACTTTTTGGGGAACTAGTGGGGCATTACAATGGTGAACCGTCTTCCCCAGATGTTCAATGTTTGGAGATGCTGCGAGCCTGTGAAACCCACTAATTGCAAGCCTCTCTCCTCATGTGTCAGGGCTGATACTAAACTCCAAGCCACAGCTCTTTACAGATTTTAATTATGTCTGTTATTGAAAATATGCTTGAATTAATCTTCCTCAATATGATATATACAGTTATTAATTCCAGCGTCTCCATTCTCACAGATGATTGCATCCAGTGCGAAGAATTAATTCTGGGTTGATAGCGTATTTAGTTAGTCTAATTGCCTTGTATCTTACAATTCCAGGCCTGTCACTGTTATCTACACAACATAGAGAGCGTTAAAAAAATCACCACACCAGACCCAGCTCCTGCCCAGCCAATGCCCCTTCTATAATCTATCACCATAATGCCTTTGTGGAGTAATCCTGTCTGGGGAAAGCCCATACAACACTCAAAGGGTAGTCTGTATCGGGGATGAGCTAGCTGCCAGGGGATGGATGCAAGCAGATACAATTATTGATTTTCAAAAAGATATTTGGACAGATATATTGTTTAAGAAAGAACTGCAGATGCTGGAAAATTTGAAGGTAGACAAAAATGCTGGAGAAACTCAGCAGTGAGGTAGCATCTATGAAGCAAAGGAATAGATGACGTTTCGGGTCGAGACCCTTCTATACGTGGACAGATATATTGGTAGGGCAGGTTTAGAAGGCTACGGGCCAGAAGGTTATGGGGAGAAAACAGGAGAACGGGGTTGAGAGGGAACGATAGATGAGCCGTGATTGAATGGCAAAGGCTTGATGGGCCGAATAGCCTAATTCTGCTCCTAGAACTTATGAACTTCTTGGGCATATGGGAACTTGGTCAGCATGGACAAGGAGGGTTGAAGGGCCTTTTCTCGATGTTGTACAGCTCTTGGTCTCTGGACTATACCAGCAAACTGGGAATTTTACAAGAATCAGCAGCCAAACTCTAAAATTAATAAGAAGGGAGAAGATTGATAATGAGGGGGAAAAGGCAGGTAATTGTGAAACAAATAGGAAGGGGTTCTATGGATATATATCAAGGAAACGGGTAGCAAGGATATGTGTGGGACTTCTGGTGGGCGATGGTGGTAATAATGCTAAATAAGGGAACGGGGCTGGGATAAATCAACACCTTCCGTCAGCCTTCAGGGTAGAAGACTGTAATTCGCCCAAACAGATCCTGCACCCTAGTTTCACATAGTGCGGAAGCAACTGTGACAGACACTATCACAAGGGGCAAATTTTTAGAAAATTTAATGGGATGAAAGGAAGATACGTCACCAGATCCCAACCAGTCCAAGGTTTTTAAAGGAAATGGCTGCAGGGATAAGGATCCAATGGGTGTGGTTCAGCTTAGTTTAGTTTAGAGATACAGCGCGTAAACATAGAAACATAGACAATAGGTGCAGGAGTAGGCCATTCGGCCCTTCGAACCTGCACCGCCATTCAATATGGTCATGGCTGATCATCCAACTCAGTATCCCATCCCTGCCTTCTCTCCATACCCCCTGATCCCTTTAGCCACAAGGACCACATCTAACTCCCTCTTAAATATAGCCAATGAACTGTGGCCTCAACTACCTTCTGTGGCAGAGAGTTCCACAGATTCACCACTCTCTGTGTAAAAAATGATTTTCTCATCTCGGTCCTAAAAGACTTCCCTCTTATCCTTAAACTGTAACCCCTAGTTCTGGACTTCCCCAACATCGGGAATAATCTTCCTGCATCTAGCCTGTTCAACTCCTTAAGAATTTTGTAAGTTTCTATAAGATCCCCCCTCAATCTTCTAAATTCTAGCGTGTACAAGCCGAGTCTATCCAGTCTTTCTTCATATGAAAGTCCTGCCCTACCCTAAACAGGCCCTTCGGCCCACCGAGTCCGCACCGACCAGCGATCCCCGCACACTAACACTATCCTACACCCACTAGGGACAATTAAACTTTTTTTTACATTTACCAAGCCAATTAACCTACAAACCTGTACGTCTTTGGAGTGTGGGAGGAAACCGAAGATCTCGGAGAAAACCCACGTAGGTCACGGGGAGAATGTACAAACTCTGTACAGACAGCACCTGTGGACAGGATTGAACCCGGGTCTCCGGCGCTGCATTCGCTGTAAGGCAGCAACTCTACCGCTGCACCACCGTGACTGCCCAGGTCTACTCCTGCAACTTATGTTCTTATATTCTCAACAACCTCCTCCCAGAAAATCCTTCCTTGGCTTCAGGTTAAACGCACGGCTATGAAACATTTACCACCAATCACCTTCAGCTTTCTTCTGGCATTGAACTTCCTCAAGCATTCCACCGTTTCTTGACGATGCATCATTGATGCCACGGTAGAACGTTGCTGAAAGACAAAGCAGAAAGTTCAGTATTATTTGGTGAGAAAAGGACACTTTCATAAATTAACTTGCATCAATAACATTGATATAATATAGTGTTCAAAAGGGAACTGCAGATGCTGGAATATCGAAGGTACACAAAATTGCTGGGGAAACTCAGCGGGTGCAGCAGCATCTATGGAGCGAAGGAAATAGGCGACGTTTCGGGCCGAAACCCTTCTTCAGACTGATAGGGGGTGGGGAAAGAAAGAAGGACAAAGGGAGGAGGAGGAGGAGCCCGAGGGCGGGCGGATGGGAGGGTGGGGGGAGACAGCTCGAGGGTGAAGGAAGGGGAGGAGACAGCACGGGCTAGCCAAATTGGGAGAATTCAATGTTGATGCCATAAGGACGCAAGGTCCCCAGACGGAATATGAGGTGCTGTTCCTCCAATTTCCGCTGTTGCTCACTCTGGCAATGGAGGAGACCCAGGACAGAGAGGTCGGATTGGGAATGGGAGGGGGAGTTGAAGTGCTGAGCCACCGGGAGGTCAGGTAGGTTATTGCGGACTGAGCGGAGGTGTTCGGCGAAACGATCGCCCAACCTACGCTTGGTCTCACCGATGTAAATCAGCTGACATCTAGAGCAGCGGATGCAGTAGATGAGGTTGGAGGAGATACAGGTGAACCTTTGTCGCACCTGGAACGACTGCTTGGGACCTTGAATGGAGTCGAGGGGGGAGGTGAAGGGACAGGTGTTGCATTTCTTGCGGTTGCAACGGAAAGTGCCCGGGGAGGGGGTGGTGCGGGAGGGAAGGGAAGAATTGACGAGGGAGTTGCGGAGGGAGCGGTCTTTGCGGAAGGCAGACATGGGGGGAGATGGGAAGATGTGGCGAGTGGTGGGGTCACGTTGGAGGTGGCGGAAATGGCGGAGGATAATATAGTGTTTTGTACTAAAATTGTGGAACAATTCCTTGCCCATTTGCATTAGTTTTTACTTCTCCTAATCGGATATTTAAGGAAGCTGGGTCCACAAATTAAAACTAATAACTTCCCGCGCGGCTAGCTGCAAAAGGATGATTTCCTTTAAAGAAGATCTAACCAGCCTAAAGGGCATGAAGACTCACCATGGACATAAAGACTATTTAAGGGCTTGAAGACTTATCAAGGGGTGTGGTGTGGAGAGGATGTTTCCACTGGTGGGAGAGTCTAGGGCCAGAGGTCGTAGCCTCAGAATTAAAGGCGCTCTTTTAGAAAGGAGGTGAGGAGGAACTTCTTTAGTCAGAGAGTAGTTAATCTGTGGAACTCATTGCCATGGAGGACTGTGGAGGCCAAGTCAGTGGATATTTCGAAGGCAAAGGGAGACAAATTCTTGATTGGAACGGGAGTCAAGGGTTAAGGGAGGAAGTCAGGAAAATGGGATTAGGAGGCAGAGATCAGCCATGATTGAATGGTGGGGTAGACTCGATGGGCCGAATGGCCAAATTGTACTCCTATAACTTGTGAAGGGCATTAAGATTACTCAAGGGCATCAAGACCATTCAAGGACATGAAGACTACTCAAGGACATGAGGACTACACAAGACATGAAGACTACTCAAGGACATGAGGAATACACAAGGCATGAAGGCCACTCAGTGGCATAAATCCAACAGTCTGGAGCCTTGATGAAACCAACACAACCCGCGCTCATCCAAGTGATGAAGGCTGGAAGGTTGGGATTGGTACTCACGCAGACCCATGGGTGCTTCAAGGCCTCAGGCGCTGTTATCCTCTTGGCGGGGTTGATGGTCAGCATCTGGTTGATCAGATTTTTGGCCTCTGGGGTGACGGTGTCCCATTCTGGAGAGGGAAACTGCCATAGAAATGGATGAGTGAGTATCTCCTGTGCCTTGGAGGTGCTGGCAGCAAGATCATGCAGAGCATTCATCAGAAGATGAGCAAAAAACACAAGGCGTTGGAGTAACTCAGCAGGTTTGGCAGCATCTCTGAAGAACTCAGATAGGCAAATGGAAGTGTAACCATTTTGTCGCTCCCCCCCCCCCCCCCCACTCACTTCCCCCCCCCTCCCCACATACAGTGCTTCCTATGGCCCCTCAGTTCACAGCTCTTCTCACCTTATTTCACGGCCTTGTCCACCCATCTGCTAATCCCCCTCCCCTCCCCACTTATCTGTATCCACCTGTCCATTGCCAGGCCTTGTCCCGCCCCCACCTTCAGCTCCTCCCCCCCCCCCATGACAATCATTCTGAAGAAGGGTCCCAACCCGAAACATCACCAATCTATATTCCACAGAGATGCTGCCTGACCCGCTGAGTTACTCCTGTACTTTTGTATTTTTTGCTGAAGATTCCAGCATCTGCGGTTCCTTGTGCCTTGTATTCATCCAAAGATCATGTAGGTTTTATGCAACATGCTGGAGGTGAAGTATTATCGAGGACCTGAAGTGCAATGCTTTCAAGGTGGAATCGTCTGAGAAATGGTCAGGCAGCATCTGTGGAGGGACAGACATACGACGTTTCAGGTAGGGACCCTCCTTCAGACGGGTGGAGTCTGAAGAAGAGACTTGACATGAAAAGTCGTTCACTCTCCCCATAGATGCTGCCTGACCCTCTGGTCCAAGCCTGTCCAAGCTAGTCCAGTTACAATCCCACAACATCCCTAGAGTGAATAGCCAAAAAGATCTTGTGTTTAAGAAAGAACTGCAGACGCTGGAAAAACCGAAGGGAGACAAAAAATGCTGGAGGAACATAGCGGGTGAGGCAGCATCTATGGAGAGAAGAAATAGGCGACGTTTCGGGTCGACACTCTGAAGGGCCTGTCCCACTTTCACGACCTAATTCACCACCTCTGCTGAGTTTGCCCTTGACTCGTACTCGCAGCATGGTCGTCACGAGGTCGTAGGAGGTCGTAGGTAGGTGGTAGCAGGTCGTGATGCTAGTCGTAGGTGCTCGTGGCATCAAGTAGGTCGGGGCGTTTTTCTAGCCTGATGAAAAATGTCCACGAGTAAAAAAGGTCGTGAATTAGGGTCTTGACCCAAAACGAAGAAATAGGCGACGTTTCGTGTCGAGACCCTGGGTCTCGACCCGAAACGTCGCCTATTTCTTCTCTCCATAGACGCTGCCTCTCCCGCTGAGTTCCTTCAGCATTTTTATCTTCCAGCCGAAAAGATCTTGTTCAGTCTTGTTTAAAAAATAAAATCTTGTTAAAATGCTTTAAATGGCAAATAGAGCAACTGGGATTCAGAAATGATTTATATAGTAATTAACGCCATTATCCAGCAAATGCTGGAGTAACCTTTCATTATTTCCCCTCTGGTTCACTGCAGAAACATGAATAGACATTTTATTAAATCAATTTTATAGAATTCTATTTGTTCAGTATCCATCACAAAAATAGAATGGCAGCAGCTCATTGTAAATGGGCGTTTCATGCATTTGTGTAGAACGCATAGCCTCCTGTGTCTCAGCAAGACGCTGAACTGTTCAATATGAAAATAATTACACACGGCATTGTCAAAATCAAATAAATCAAAGAGCTAATGAACATTGACACTTCCCCGTCACTCCAGGGCAGAAATTACATTCCAAATTCTTTGCAGGTTTTACTGGTTTCTTTTGACTTCCAAACCAATCAAAGATAAACAAGAATTATATGTTAGAGGAGTGCCCACACAACTCTAGGGTGAAGATAGACACAAAATGCTGGAGTAACTCAGCGGGATAGGCAGCATATCTGGAGAGAAGTAATGGATGAAGTTTCGGGTCGAGACCCTTCTTCAGGCATTGTGTAAGAAGGAACTGCAGATGCTGGTTTAAACCGAACATAGACACAAAAAGCTGGAGTAACTCAGTGGGACAGGCAGCATCTCTGGAGAGAAGGAAAGGGTGAAGTTTCAGGTCGAGACAGTCTGACGAAGGGTCTTGACCCAAAACGTCACCCATTCTCTCCAGAGATGCTGCCTGTCCCACTGAGTTACTCCAGCTATGTGTGTCTATCTTAAGAAAACTCTAGAGGGTCTCGACCTGAAACGTCACCTATTTCTTCTCTCCAGCGATGCTGCTTGACCCGCTGAGTTACTCTAGCATTCTGTGCCTATCTTCGGTGTAAACCAGCATCTGCAGTTCCTTCCTACACCACTGCGGGGTGGTTGAGAAGATCTCGTGCCAAGTAAAAGCCCATTTAATGTTGGATACGTCAGCACCATCTGACTCTGGTTTTCCACAAGAGGTGAAATGGCCTCCTGAGCAGCGTGCTACTCAGCAATCATATAGCTGGTAGAGTTGCTCTCTTACAACATCAGAGACCCAGGTTCGATCCTGACATTGTGGAGTTTGCACGTTTTCCCTGTGATCATGTGGGTCTCCCCCGGGTGCTCCGGTTTCCTCCTACATTCCAAAGACGTGCAGGTTCGTAGGTTAATTGGCCTCTGTGAATTGTCCCTGTCATGTAGGGAGTGGATACAAAAGTGGGACGGGTGATCGATGGTTGGTGTGGACTCAGTGGGCCGAATGGCCTGTTTTCATGCTGTATTTTTCAATTAGTCAAAAACTTTAATCATTAATTACCCGACTAATGATGGAAAATGGATCATTGCGTTTGGGTGAAACATACCCAGAGATGTCTGGTCCAAGGGCACAAGATTTCAACTATCTCTAAGTACAGGGCATAAAAGAAAAAGTGCAAAGGCAACATTTGCACTATTTGCACAGTTTAAACACAGATGCTGTGCTCCTACTTCCTGTTGCTTCTAACAAGTGCCGATTGCAAGCTAATGCTAAAATATCAAGGAAGAGCATTCCTCCAAATTCTTGTGGTATTGGGACACAAGGAACTATGGATGCCAGGATCTTCGTGTTGGAGTAACTCAGTGGGTCAGACACAGACAGGCAGTGTTTCAACCCTTCTTCTGACTTTGCATGGAATATCCAAAACACTGGAGAAAATCAATTAACTAAAAACTGAGGAGCAGCATGGTGGCACAGTGGTAGAGTTGCAGCCTTACAGCGCCCGAGACTTGGGTTCGATCCTGACTACGTGTGCTGTCTATATCAAGTCTGTACGTTTTACCTGTGAATGAGTGAGTTTTCTCTGGATGCTCCGGTTTCCTCCCACATTCCAAAGACTAGTAGGTTTTGTAGGTTAATTGGCTTCAGTAAATTGTATGTCACTAGTATGTGGGATAGAACTGGTCTGAACGGATGATGGCAAGTTGGACTCAGTGGGCTGAAGGGCCTCGTTCCACTCTGTATCACTAAACTAAACTAAAAACTAAAAAGAGAATTGGATACATTCTTGAAATGGAAAAAAAGTCCACAGGGCTGTGGGAAAGAGAGGAGAGCAGGTGGAATAATCCTTCAGACAGTCATGCAGGTTTTTAAAGGCCACCCCCTATGCTGAAGAGAAAGTCCATGATTTCTCAGAAACAATCTCGCTGACTTTACTGAACACTGAAGTCTCTCGGAAAATAGTTCCCTAAGAGTTTGCATAAATTATATTAAATTTGTCATATTGCTCTCTAATTTGAAGGAAGAAAGATAATTGCTTTTGCCAGCAATACAGCCCGAATAACTGAAAGCAATTTAATATCAAAGTTATGCTAGGTCTCATGATTACCCATTACATAATTTATGCTGCGTATTTAAAATCTATTTTGTTTAAAGGTTTAGATCTTATTCAGAATAAAACCAAGAAGAAAATGATCCATGTGTAGGAAGGAACTGCAGATGCTGGTTTACACCGAAGATAGACTCAAAAAGCTGGCTGATCATGTATAATCAGTACCCCGTTCCTGCTTTTCCCCCATATACTTTGATTCCGTTAGCCCTAAGAGCTAAATCTAACTCTCTCTTGAAAACATCCACTGAATTGGCCTCCACTGCCTTCGGTGGCAGAGAATTCCACAGATTCACAATTCTCTGGGTGAAAAAGTTTTTCCTCATCTCAGTCCTAAATGGCCTACCCCTTTTTCTTAAACTGTGACCCCTGGCTCTGGACTCCCCCAACATCAGGAACAGTTTTCCTGCATCTAGCCCGTCCAATCCTTTAAGAATGTTTTATGTTTCTACAAGAAGTATTCCTCAAATTCTATAATAACATCAAAGCTATGCCCTCTAGTCTGACATATCCATCCTGGAAAAAAGGTTCTGACTGCCTACCCTATAATGTCCCTCATAATTTTATATATCTTTATATTAGGATTTCCCTCAACCTCCCACACTGCAGAGAAAAACAATCCTAGTTTGAGCAACCTTCTCTTATCGCTGGTGACCATAAACCTAGGCGGGATTCTCGTAAACTGGAATATAAAACATTTCTCTTGAAAAGTAATTAGGTTGGCACAGTGGCGTAGCATTAGAGTTACTGGGTTCGATCTTGACTACGGGTCTGTCTGTACAGAGTTTGTACGTTCTCCCTGGGACCACGCGGGTCTTCTCTGGGTGATCCGGTTTCCTCCCGCACTCCAAAGACCTACAAGTGGGCCCCAGGAGGGTAGTGCTAGTGTACGGGATGATTGCTGGTCGGTGCGGTGGGCTGAAGGGCCTGTTTCTGCGCTGTATTTCTAAAGTCACTAAAGTCTAAAGTAAAAGTCTAATGGCCTGAATTTTGGATTAAGTGGCAATGCATTGACACAGAGAAAACTGCCCCAAGAAGTATCACCTTTGCTGCAGTGCAGCCCATCAGATGCCCATTGCTGTTTGATTCAAGGGGATTCATACTATATGAATAACCAATCACACTGAACAGGCACCAAACCATGAAGGGAAAAATTATTGAACTAACTTTTCTAAAGAGTTTTGAGTGTAAAATAATGACTCGTGAGATAAAGGCAGAAGCTAAACTAACTGAGAGAAATGAAAAAAAAAACGATTTAAACTGCAGTAGAATTTATGATAAATTCTCAGACAAATTAAAATTCACAGACCTAATAATTTTCTCGATTAACGAGGTTGAGAGCAAAGTCCGCTCAATAAACTGCTCCAATCATAGTTGTGCTTCATGCAGTAACATTTGCAATGAGGATAAATGACATTTGTGAATGACACTGGAAGATGGGAACCACCAGCAGCAACATCTGGATTTCCAGGTTTAACGGCAGATGTGAATTCCAGAGGTTGCTGATAGACAGTCCATTACGTATCACTCTCCTCACCATTATCATCACAAACTCTGCCTCAATCTCTAACTCAAGGTCCACTTGTACTTACATCATAAGCACCAGCCTTAATTTGTTGGTATAGTTTATGCTGATCCTCATCCCAAAAAGGTGGGTAGCCGACTAATAATATGTAGAGAATGACTCCTGCAACAGTAGTGAACAATAGTGCATTAGAATCAATTTGGCAGATGAATAGTATTCATGCTTATAATTTGTGGGAGCAGAATTGGGCCATTCGGCCCATCGAGTCTACTCTGCCATTCAATCATGGCTGATCTATCTCTCCCTCTCAATAGACAATAGACAATAGGTGCAGGAGTTGGCCATTCGGCCCTTCGAGCCCTCTCAACCCCACTCTCCTGCCTTCTCCCCGTAACACCTGGTACCCTAGGGACTTGGCTTTATTTTACCATCGCAGTTGGTTTCCTTTTCGATTCGTCTCTGACACCCAGCCAATGATGCTATTGAGGAACAGTGTATCACTAGGATGTATCTCACAGTCTACCCAACAAACTCATCCAGTGCTGTTACGATTCGTCCTGACTTGCCTCCCCCTCATTCACAGCCCTGACAGAGTTACTTGGTCACTCACCGCACGCCCAGATGTCAACTGGTTTTCCATATGGATCTTTTCTTAAAACCTCGGGCGAGAGGTATCCTGGAGTCCCCGCAAATCCTAAGGGAGATTTAAAAAAAATAGATCAGGAATGCAACATATTTGTCCAATCTCAACTACTGCTCTTTCAACAGATTTGTTTCTTGATTTGAAGGCTTGAGTTGCCAGTCTTTCTTGCCTCCCTCCTGGTTTAGTTTAGTCTAAAGATATAGCGCAGAAACAGGCCCTTCAGCCCACCGAGTCCACGCTGACCAGTGATCCCCATACACTCGCACTCTCCTACGCACTACGGCTCAGTAGAAGCTTAGCAAAAAAATCATTCATCAATGCAAGAAATACGCTGAAGATTTTACGGAAACGCCTTGGAGTTTAAGTTTGTCCATCACGTGTAAAAGCTACAAATGACACAGAGCGAGATGAGTTAGTGGAAAGCCGTATATCATTCCCTGCCGAGCAGTAATCACACTGACATCCGTGACCCACCTGGTGCATTGTAATTTTGCAACTCCAAGTGACACAAGGACTGAGCTGCCAGCTAACTACAAATGGGTCACAATTGTAGATACAGCATGGAAACAGGCCCTTCGGCCCACAGAGTCCATGCGGACCATCAATCACCTGTTCACACTAGTTCTATGTTATCCCATTTCCTCATCCACTCCATACCCATTGGCAGGGCAATTTACAGAGGCCAATTAACCCTCAAAACTGCATGTCTTTAGGATGTTGAAACCGGAGCGCCTGGAAACCGGAGCTCCACCCAGGCGTGTCCACCATGAAGCAGGAAGTCTAATGTGGAACATAACGATTACCAACCCACTTGGGCCAGAGAATATTCCCTCTAGTAACCATGAAACAACTAGACCGTGGCCACCATTCTGTTTCCTCCATAGACGCTGCTTGACCTGACCTGACCTGTGGAGTTCCTCACTGCATTATCAACCCCCACTCTATTCATGACTGACCTGCAGAGAAGAACATTTGCTGCACTTACCAGACCTGGCCTGATTATTGGTGACAAGGATATGCTAGGCGAGTTAGACACAAAATGCTGGAGTAACTCAGTGGGTTGGAACCCTTCTTCAGTCTGAAGTAAGGTCCTGACCTGAAGCGTTACCTCCAGGGAAGCTGCCTGATGCGCTGAGTTACTCTAGCACTTTGTGTCTTTTTTGTAAACCAGCATCTGCAGTTCCTTGTGTTAAAGTACAGGAAATTGCTTTTTTTATCTACTGGAGTGGCCACATTTGTAACAACACTTCCTTGTGGCAGTACATGGTATAACACAGCATCTGCAGGTCCATGTTTTTATATCTTGAATGCCTGTAGCATTGACTGCTAACTGCTTTAGTTCAGGCAACAAGAACAAAATGTTGGCATTACCATGCACATTCACAACTCCATGAATGAATATCTAAAGTTAGGCTGAGGGCCTACGTCCATGCTGTAAATTCAGTAACAAAAGGGTCAGATTAAAGTGAAACACTAATTTAATCAATAAATCCCAGGAATACACAATTTGCTGTACAGCATTTTACATTCAGTGCGTTGCATCAAGCCCTTTATCTCCACTCTAATGATCCATTTCAAGCTAACGCCATCAATACATGCAATATGTTTAACAAGATCAAAGTTGGAAATAAGGGCAATTACTCACTCATTGTTATACATCTATGCATAGAGTACCAGCAACCCATGAAACAACTCAGTAAACACCATCAGATTGGTGGGAAAGAACTGCAGATGCTGGTTTAAATCAAAGATAGACATAAAATGCTAGAGTAACTCAGTGGGACAGGCAGCATCTCTGGAGAGAAGGAATGGGTGACGTTTCGGGTCGAAACCTTCCTTCAGACTTTGTTTCGGGTGGAGACCTTTCTTCAGACTCATCAATCCATCATATTGTTGCTTTGTCCTAGAATCTATTACAAATACTCAGCCTTCTGTGAGAATTCTACACCCCTGGAGCTGATGCGCTACAATGCTGAGAACTATATTCTGCACTCTGTATCTTCCCCTTTGCTCTACCTGTTGCACTGGAGTTTAACTTAATTGGGGCATGTTGGTCGGCATGGGGAATTTGAATGAATGAATGAATGAATGAATGAATGAATGAATGAATGAATGAATAAATGAATGAATGAAAAAGTTTATTGGCCAAGTATTCACATACAAGGAATTCACATACAAGAAATTTAGGCTGAAGGGCCTGTTTCCACGCTGTATTACTCAATGACTCTAGGTGGGGCATGTTGGTCGGCATGGGCAAGTTGGGCTGAAGGGCCTGTTTCCATACTGTATGACTCTATGACTCCATAGCTGGTGCATGACAAGAACCAGTGTCTCCAATCTGTTACTATCCTGAAACTCCCTCTCTTATAGCAGTGTATAACGTAGTCACTTCCATCGACCGTAGGAATCCAAGTTGGTAACTCACCTTCTTCCTCTGATTGATACTGACTGATCAATCAATCAATCAGATACTAAATAGAGGCCACATCTTGAGAATGATCAAAATAAAATAGTCCATCAGCAACTATTGGCAAAAGGAGAGTGACAACTGAGTCTGAAGAAGGGTCTTGACTCGAAACATCACCCATTCCTTCTCTCCAGAGATGTTGCCTGTCCCACTGAGTTACTCCAGCTTTTTGTGTCTATCTTCAGTGACAAATGACTATTTGTCAGTATTTTGATGGCCCAATATACTCTACAACCGTGTGACACCTGGGGACAGAGCAAGCTTCTGTATTTCCTACACACTGAATCTTTAACTAGAAGATCGAGTGGAGTATTGCAGCTTACAGGTTGCTGAGTCAACTCGCTGCGGGGTGCGAGTTTATGCTTTCAATTTTCTTAAGTAGTACTTATCTCCTCCACATTGCTTGCAAACTTGTTAAAATAATTAACTTGCGTTCCAAAAGCTTAACGGGGCATTCAGGAGGAGGAGGAGCCATCTTGGTGAACGGCTGCTAGCCAGCAGCCGGCCGTTTTAAATTCGTTTTTTTTAATAGTTTTTAGTGAGTCCTGTTTTTTTGTTTGTAGGGGATATGGTCTTTTAATGTGGGGGGGTAGGTGTAACTTTATTTCTAGGTCCCTACCTGGTCGGTGTGGCAGCCTTTTCTCCGGGCTGCCCGTCGACCCGTCCTCGCGGCCTACCTGCGGGCTTGGAGCGCCGTTTCCTGGCGGGGACAGCCCAGCACCTCGGCCTCGGCGGCGGCACAGCATTGGAGCGCTGGAGCGGGTGATGCCTTGCCTGGGTCGCCGCGCTAGAGCTCTGGCGAGCTGGACCGCCGAGAGCAACATCTCCGGGCTGTGGGTCTGCGGAGCGGAGAGGCAGCGTGCGGAGAGGCGGCGTGTGGAGAGGCGGCGGTGCGGAGAGGCGGTGCCGACTTTAACATCGGGAGCCTGGGAGCTCCAAACCGGCGCGGCCTTGTCGGCTTCGGCAGCTGCGGGCTCCAACCAGGAAGCGGCCGTTCCAGGTGGCCCAGCCGCCGAAAGGACTCTCCCTACGCCGGGGCAAGACCACCCGGTGAGAACGGCCAGGGACATCGGGCCTCCGTAGAGGCAATTGCGGTGGCCTCAATGGGCCTGACTTTGGAGTGAACATGGGGTGCGGACTGGACATTGTGCCTTCCCCCACAGTGGTATCCACTGTGGGGGGATGATTTTTTTGTCTAATTGTAGTCCTGTAAGTCTGTGTCCAAGATGGCTGCCGTGAAGAGAGAGTGGACGCTGGCGCGCTTTGGCTGCCGCTGCTCTCTCTTCACACTGTGTTTTTGATTTTCTGTTTTTGGATTGAATTCTGTTTTTAATTTGTGTCTCTGTGAGGTCTTTTTTACCTGTTCTATTCCGATTATATGTTTTTATTCCGATTACTATGTAAGGTGTCCTTGAGATGTCTGAAAGGCGCCCATTAAATAAAATTTATTATTATTATTATCAGAGTGAATGTCATTGCTGCAAGACATACAGATGTTGGCCAACACAGCTGGAGTTGGATCAAGGACAGACCACAGATGAGTGTGCAGGTCTGGTCTGAAATAATTCATCCAGGCATTCACATGATTCCTGACAAGATCTTACTTTAAAGACGACACAAAATGCTGGAGTAACTCAGCGGGACAGGCAGCATCTCTGGAGAGAAGGAATGGGTGACGTTTCGGGTCGAGACCCTTCTTCAGACTGATATCTGAGTTTAGTTTAATTTAGAGAAACAGCGCGGAAAAAGACCCTTCAGCCCACCCAGCCCATGCCGACCAGCGATCCCCACACATTAACACTATGCGACACACATTCGGGATAGCCTATGATTAAACCAAGCCAATTAACCTACAAACCTGCGCGTCTTTTGAGTGTGGGAGGAAACTGGAGCACCCGGAGAAAACCCACGCAGCTCACGGAGAGAACACCGCCATTCAATGTGACCATGGCTGATCATCCCCAATCAGTACCCCGTTCCTGCCTTCTCCCCATATCCCCTGACTCCGCTACCTTTAAGAGCCCTACCTAGCGCTCTCTTGAAAGTATCCAGAGAACCGGCCTCCACTGCCCTCTGAGGCAGAGAATTCCATAGACTCACAACTCTCTGTGAGAAAAAGTGTTTCCTCGTCTCCGTTCTAAATGGCTTACCCCTTATTCTTAAACTGTGGCCCCTGGTTCTGGACTCCCTGGTCCTATAGAGTTCACCATTTCATCAGTCATCAGAACAGAATTAGGCCATTCGGCCCATTGAGTCTGCTGCATCATTCAATCATGGCTGAACTATTTTCCCTCTCAACCACATTCTCCCGCCTTCTCCCCGTAACCTTTGACACCCACACTGCCCCATAAAGTGCCTCTGCATCGTGACATCCCGATTCTTAATTTCCTGACTCTTATTTCCTCCTGACAAATTGCCCAGTCTGAAGAAGGGTCTTGACCCAAAACGTCACCCGTTCCTTCTCTCCAGCGATGCTGCCTGTCCCACTGAGTTACTCCAGCATGTTGTGTTTATCTTGCAGTTCCTTCCTGCACACACTGTCCACCTTGTGTGTTGGGATTAGGGTTAGGCACCTTGAAATTGACCCTACAGACCATAGGATCTTTGCTACAGACCACTGGATTGAGGGAGGTTTAATTTCACCATTATGCCACCATATGGAGTAACTGATAGTAGCCGATTGTTATGCACCCTGGCAGTGAAGGATTGGAAGTGGCCACAACAAAAGCTTCACACCTACAGAGATCATTGCCTCCAACAGAGGTCACGGGAAGAGGTTCTGGCTCAAAAGTGTTTTATTCTTAATCAAACTGCTGGATTTCACTGACATCACAATTGTGTTTACTCTTAATCAGGGGCTGAGCTCTCTGACCCAGTCTCAGATCTGTTGCGATGACCTTTTCAGTGACGGTGGAGTAATTGGATTCGCCATCATCAGCTAGCTTCAGAGTTTGCAGATCAATAAATCAGGCAACCGTTTCAAGTAGCCTGCTCCTGAGAATATCATCTTTAATGTTATCATCAGTACATCAACCGCACATTATACCCCCGCCTCTCTCTTGACCCATCCACTGGCTCTAACTGGATGGACTGCTGGTCTGACATTGAGAAGTTGAGAGGCATTGTCATATAACATGGAAACAGACCCTTCAGCCCAACTTGCCCATGCCAACCTAGATGCCCCATCTACTCTAGTCCCACCTGCCCACTCTTTGCCCAGATTACTCTAAACCTTGTCTATACATGACTGTGCATGTGCCTTTTATTATGCATTATAACCGATAATTGAGGTGATGAAGGTGTGGGTGGGGGGGGGGGAGATGTTGTCTACTGGATTTTAGTAAGGCTTTTGATAAGGTCACTCATGGTAAGCTGAACTGGAAGATTAAGATGTACGGATTCACGATGACTTGGTCTCAGACATTCAGAAATGGCTTATTCATAGAAGACAGAGGGTTGCAATGGACAGTGGGCTGGAGATCTGTGACCAGTGGTGACCCACAGGGAACTGCACTAGGACCTCTGCTGTTGTGATATATATATAAATGACCTGTGCATAAATGTAGATGGGCAGGTTAGTAGGTTTGCTGACGACACCAACATTGGAGGAGTGGCAGACAGTGAGGAAGGGTGTCAGATGCTGTAGCAGGATATAAGTCAGCTGCAGAAATGGGCAGCAGAGAAATAGCAGATGGAGTTGAACCCGGGCAAGAGTATGGTGTTGCACACTGGGAGGTAGAGTGTAAGGGGAGCGTACACAGTTAATGGCAAGACCCGTAACAGCGTCGGTGTACAGAGGGATCTTGGGGTCCAGGTTGATAGGTAACTAAAGGTGGTGGACAAGGAGATAGGGTGGTTGAGAAGGCTTATGGAATGCTTGCCTTCATTGCTAGGGGCATTGAACGTAAGTCAGGAAGTCATGATGCAGCTGTCGGACTTTGGTTAGGCCACATTGTGAGTATTGCGTGCAGTCTGCTTGTCGCACTGCACGAACAGCTTGGAACTTTGGTGAGGGCGTGGGAGGTGGTTCACCAGAACGCTGCCTGGATCAGAGGGGGTCAGCTACAGGGAGGGATGCAAGCGGAAGCCTCCACGTGGAGCATCCCGGGCAATGCTGACGACAGAAACTGTACCACAGTGACTGATTGAAGTAGCCAATTCTGCAACCACCGACCGTCAACCGTCACTGACCGACCGGAAAGACGTGATATACAAGATGGCCGGACACGAGGAAGAAGAAGAAGGGGGAGGTTGGACTGACTTGGATTGTTTTTTCTGGAAACACCGGAGGTTTCGAGGAGACTTGATAGAAGTGTATAAAATCGTGACAGACAAAGATAGGGTAGACAGTCAGAACCTTTTTCCCAAGGTGGAAATATCCAAGGCGAGAGGGCATTGCTATAAGGTGAGAGGGGGATGATTCATGGAGATGTGTGGAGCGTTTGGACCTTAACACAGAGAACAGTGGGAGGGGTCGCACTGGCAGGGGTGGAGACAGATACGATAGTGGCGTTTAAGATGCTGTTGGCACGCTGTATAACTCAATGACACCAACTATGATCTTCTACAGCCGGTGCCTTTGTTGCACTATAGACTTTGGTTTTTCCCACTATTATGGCTGCCTAGTACCACAATTATTGATGTATTGCTGATTTATTTAACTATTAAATATTAATCTGTGAGATGTTGCATTTATGAGCCTGGTGCGCTGCAGCAAGTGAGAAATTCATTGTTCCATAGTCAGTACGCACGGCAATGAAATAACCTTGATCCTTATGCGGTAAGACACACTTTCTGAAAAGCATTTTGTCAGAATAAAGAACAGAATGGCCATGCCTGTGGTTAATGTACTGCAGGATCCTTGCATCAAAACCCCAACAACTCTAAACTGTGTCTCCCGGTAAACGAAGGCTTCAGACGGTGATTTACTTGTTCATTTTCTGACCTTAGATCTTTGCTGGACCCGTGAGTGCACACAAGCCCCTCTGTGCTTTATTGACTATTCAATAAATTGGGATCTTTTAATGGACTTAATAATGCACATGCTCAATCTACCCAATAAAAATGATGGATGGAGCAACCACCCTGACACTATAACCTTCAAACACACCCTCATCAGTCTCACATTCTGTTGTAAGGAATCCAAGGTAATTCAGCGACTTACCAAACCATGCCTGCTGATCCCCTTGCACTTCGATTGCCAGTCCAAAGTCGGCCAGCTTCACCGCTGCATTTTTACATTTACTTGCAAGCAGCAGGTTCTCTGGCTTTGGGAGTGAGAAACCAAGGTGGTTAGTGGTTAGACAACCAGAGAGGTGACTTAATGGCAAAGCAAACAACACAATGTAGGAACTGTAACACTTCAGAAGTGACTGTCACTCAGTCAAGGGCCTGTCCCACTTAGGCGATTTTTTAGGCAACTAGTTTGTCACCACATGGTCGCCGCGAGTCGTCTCCTCAGTCGCGCAAAGAGTCGTAGCGTCTTTCTGGTCGCCGCTAAATTTTCGACATGCTGAAAATTTTCGGCGACAGTGAGTTTGACGCCAATGAGCGTAGCTTGACTTCTCCTGACGTAGGTGCTGTCGTAGGTTGTCGCCAGGATGACGTAGGTTGTCGCCGGTTTTTCGGCGACCTGCTACGACTATGACAGTCGCCGGCAGTTGCCTGAAACATCGCCAAGTGGGACAGGCCCATTACTTTCCTTATAAGTTCATAAGTTCTAGGTGCAGAATTAGACCATCAAGTCTACTCCGCCATTCAATCGTATATTTCCCTGTCTACCTCATTCTCCTGCCTTCCCCCCATAACTCCCGACACCCGCACTAATCAAGAACCATCAGCAAGTAAAGTTGATCATCCTGATTTAGTGCACGGCTTGTGATCTTCTGACCTCATGTAGGAAAATGTTGGTTCTCTGCAAACTATCACACTGTAAGTTTTAGTCAATGAGCTAATTATCCATGCATCAGAGAGTGTGAAACCTTTCTCCTGGGCTGTGGTGTCTATGACAAGAAGACATGTTTAGTTTAGTTTAGAGATACAGCCTTGAAGTAGGCCCTTCGGCCCACGGAGTCCGCGCCGACCAGCGATCCCCGCACACTAACACTATCCTACACACTAGGGACAATTTACAATTTTACCAAAGCCAAACCTGTATGTCTTTGGAGTGTGGGTGTAAACCGAAGATCTCGGAGAAAACCCACGCAGGTCACAGGGAAAACGTACAAATTCCATACAGACAGCACCCATAGTCAGGATCGAACCCAGGTCTCTGGTGCTGCGAGGCAGCAGCTCTACCCGCTGCACCAATGTGCCGGCCAGTTTAAGGTAAGGGCTTGGAAATTGTGAATGGACGAGGAAGAATTCTGTCCACACAGAGAGAATCTGGAACATACAACTCGTCTTTCCGCGGACTGGATAGCACGCAACAAAAGCTTTTCACTGTAGCTCTGTACACGTGACAATAAACTGAACTGAGAGGGTGGTGGACGCTGAGACCGTAGAGAATTATTTAGGCAAGCTCAGGAAGTACTATGGTATAAATACAGGCAGAGAGATGAGAAATGGGATGAGCAGAATATCACGGATATGGTGGGCCGAATGGTCTGGTTACTGTGGCACAGTGGCACAGTGGTAGAGTTGCTGCCTTACAGCGAATGCAGTGCTAGAGGCATGGGTTCAATCTCGACTACGGGCGCTGTCTGTACGGAGTTTGTACGTTCTCCCCATGACCTGTGTGGGTTTTCTCCGAGATGTTCCGTTTTCTCCCTCATTCTAAAGACGTACAGGTTTGTAGGTTAATTGGCTTGGTAAATATAAAAAAATTTCCCTAGTGGGTGTAGGATAGTGTTAGTGTGCTGGGATCGCTGGTCGGCACGGACTACGTGAGCCGAAGGGCCTGTTTCTGCGCTGTATCTCTAAACTAAACTAAAATAATTACTCTATATCCCTCTTGACCAAGAGCGGCTGTAGTGATAATATGCAGAGTAATTTTCCCAAAGTCCCTAAAGATTCATAGCAACTGGTCGTCAAAAGATGAAAGCAATGGAACACAAAAGGACATTGAACACTCCGGCTACATGCACAGCAGGCACACATCCACGTACTCATTTCCTATCTTCCAGCCAAATAACCTAATTATAACTACAAATAACTGAGGTGCTTTGAAGTATTCTCCGTTATCTAATGGGTTTCTAGAAATGTTATATTCTTTTCCTTATTTCCTTGTGTGCAGAGACAAAATATGTTTGTGCCAACAGCTCTGTGGTGTTTGTGGCATGTTCAATAATTCTACCCTGTTGTGGCTTCTGGTCGGGCAGTCCCAGGTATAAGGACTGCTATTCTCCTTTTATGTGAAGGTTTAAACCAAAAAAGTCATCTTGTTTGATGCAGTCCGTTGTGCTGCTCGGAACTAGCTTTAAGCACATGGATTGTTTCGTTGGCAACTCTACCACTTGCTGTGTTTGCACCAACACACGCACTAAATGGAGAAGTGGTCGATCTGTGCTTTAGGTACAGGTTTAGCTTGGTTTAGAGATGCAGCTTGGAAAGAGGCCCTTCGGCCCACCGAGTCCATGCCAACCATCGATCACCCGTTCACACTAGTTCTATGTTATCCCACTTTCTCATCTACTCCCTACACTCTAGGAGCAATTTACACAGAGGGCCAATTAACCTACAAACCCCCACGTCTTTAGGATGTGGGAGGAACCGCAGCCCCCGGTGAGAACCCACAAAAGGTCACAGGGAGAACGTGCAAACTCCACACAGACAGCACCCGATACCAGGATTGAACTTGGTTCTCTGGTAACCCGGCTCTCTCACACTCTACCAGCTGTGGCAACACAGTTCATCGTGTGAACGCTGACCAATGATTTGGAAGATAAACCTACAAAACACAGCAGGCGGCATTTCCCTCAACCAGAACTGATGGAAGGCATCGCATGTCCGGCAAAACACTAGGATTAGAAGTGATTCGGAGTACTTGAATTAATAGGTAACCATGTATAAATGTAATTACCCTACCATCAATCCATGTATTAGCACTTGAAAGCATCTCAGAATTTGTTAATTGATTGTAATGGAGCTTCGAGCTTGGTTATAATTCATTTTGCTGCCGTGTAAATCTAGCAAACTTAATTATCGCAGAGAATATGTAGTCCACAATATACATTAAAAATAACATAGCAATTGTAATCCACAATATCAGCACAGGTACTGCTTGCCAATGGAAAGTTTGACAGTGCAAATTGGTCAAATTACTGGAATGTTGGACTCATTAATTTCAAAGGTGTCCCAAATTAAATAAGAGACGGGAAAGCAAGCTCTTCACTCTTGGTCAGCTGCTGCTATGATGGTGAATACATGACATGTTAGTCGTCAGTGTAATCCAAGATCAGAAGCAGGGGGCTGGATGATGGGGGTAGTGAACATGCAG
This sequence comes from Amblyraja radiata, assembly GCF_010909765.2. Taxonomy (NCBI): domain Eukaryota; kingdom Metazoa; phylum Chordata; class Chondrichthyes; order Rajiformes; family Rajidae; genus Amblyraja; species Amblyraja radiata. The sequence continues at coordinate 1,834,507 of NC_045992.1, forward strand.
TATGTCTGCTCTCGGTCATTATAGCAGTACCAGCACTAGGACTTGCAAGTTCTTAACAGTAAGAGGCAAGAGGCAGCAGCCCAGGGCCACACTGTGACATGGATTCATCCTGATGCCCACGTTAGCAAATACTGACCTTGAGGTCTCTGTGCACTATGTCATGTTGATGAATGTGATTCACACTCTCTAGAATCTGATGAATACACTGACTGTAAAACAAAACGGAAGAGAGGAGAGGAAGGGGGAGAGGAGAGAGGAGAGGAGAAATGAGGATGAGGGAGAGGTGGAGAGGAGAGAGGGGGAGAGGAGAGATGGGGAGAGGTGAAGAGGGGGAGAGGAGAGGAGGGGGAGAGGAGAGAGGGGGAGAGGAGAGAGGGGGAGAGGTGAAGAGGGGGAGAGGAGAGAGGGGGAGAGGTGAAGAGGGGGAGAGGTGAAGAGGGGGAGAGGAGAGAGGGGGAGAGGTGAAGAGGGGGAGAGGAGAGAGGGGGAGAGGAGAAGAGGGGGAGAGGAGAAGAGGGGGAGAGGTGAAGAGGGGGAGAGGAGAGAGGGGGAGAGGTGAAGAGGGGGAGAGGAGAGAGGGGGAGAGGTGAAGAGGGGGAGAGGAGAGAGGGGGAGAGGAGAAGAGGGGGAGAGGTGAAGAGGGGGAGAGGAGAGAGGGGGAGAGGTGAAGAGGGGGAGAGGTGAAGAGGGGGAGAGGAGAGAGGGGGAGAGGTGAAGAGGGGAGAGGAGAGAGGGGGAGAGGAGAAGAGGGGAGAGGTGAAGAGGGGGAGAGGAGAGAGGGGGAGAGGTGAAGAGGGGGAGAGGTGAAGAGGGGGAGAGGAGAGAGGGGGAGAGGTGAAGAGGGGGAGAGGTGAAGAGGGGGAGAGGAGAGAGGGGGAGAGGTGAAGAGGGGGAGAGGAGAGAGGGGGAGAGGAGAGGAGGGGGAGAGGTGAAGAGGGGGAGAGGAGAGAAGGGGAGAGGGGAGAGGAGATAGGGGATAGAGGGGGAAGAGAGAAGGGGGGAGGGAGTGAAGGGGCGGAGGGTGGAGAAACGGGTGAGGGTCAAGGAGAGGAAGAAGAAACATCAGATTCCGTGAATGCCAAGGAGGTGTAGATACAACAAACAGTCACGGTGCAAGGACCAGTCCCCACGGCTCCCAAACCTAGCAGGATAACAAGGGCATCTGGTGCACATAAATCTGAACAAACGCGCAGAGATGCAGCCAATGGAATAATGACAAATCAACTGTGCTATTATAGGATTCCTGCAGAATTATTCATCTTCATTTATGAACACAACACTGCCATCAGTCAGTGATCTATGTGCTTCTCTTCAAACTTGTTTGAGTTTTGATAATACAATCCCTCTGCTCCAATAAAATAACATTTTCTGCAAAGATAGAACATAAATTAACAGCAGTATTTGTAAATGCCAGTATTTTTTTGTGATGTATTTTACTGGATAGCCCACACCCATTCAGCTAGCTTTGATCGGCCTGTTATTCTACATTGTTTTGGGGCAGGTACATATGACAATTAATCACTCTTTAATTTAGTTTAGTTTAGTTTAACTTAGAGATACTTTGTTGAAGCAGGCCCTTTGGCCCACCAAGTCCATTCTAACCACTAATCACCCATTCACGCTAGTTCTATGTTATCCCACCTTCGCGTCTTACAATTTACAAAGGTCAATTAACCTACAAACCTGCACGTCTTTGGGATGTGGGAGGAAACAGGAGCACCTGGAGAAAACCCACACGGTCGGGGGAGAACGTGCAAACTCCACACAGACAGCACCCTGCAGTCTGGATCGAACCCGGATCTCTGGCGCCGTGAGGCAGCGCCACTCTTGACTTTCCCGAGTTACTCACGAATTCTCCCGAGTTTTCCCCTTGATTCAAACTCGGAGAATGTCCATAGCGAGTCCGTAGCGAGTCTGTAGATATTTCGTAGCGGCTCGCAATACCAGCCGTAGGTACTCGGGGCATCAGGTAAGTCGGGACGTTTTTTCAGCTTGTTGAAAAATGTCCACGAGTAAAATAAATAGCCCCGAGTACCTACGACTGGCATCTCCGAGTTTGAATCAAGGGGAAAGTGGGACAGGCCCTTTAATAGTTTGGGCTGCCTTTTATTGACTGACGAAAAGCCTGAGTTTGTGAGGGTTCAAATATTCACAGGGACTGGAGTCCTGTTGAACTTTGTAAGGTGCGAGTGCTAAGAATTTCAACATGGAACTTGTCATCAGCCACAACCTAAATGGCAATGAAAAGGACCGCTCAGGTACTTGGACAAAAGGTATTGGATTTTGACAAGCGTTCTAGACTCCAGGGATCTCTCTTCCTGTCCAACCATCAATACACATTGAATCTGATTTCAAGCTCTGTAGTCTCAGAACATGTAATCCCAATAAAAGAACACTTTCTGTACTTCTTTCAGGTAATTTGTTTCAGGGCTCCAAGGGGAAGCCTTTGGGCTTGGACAACTCCGATTGGGCAAGTCAATACACACTTTGGAAGCTTGTCGAACATAGAACACACGAAGAGGCCCTTCGGCCCACAGTGCCTGTCCCAATCATGATGCCAAGACCAACTGTGCTGTTGACATGAAACCTCCGTGGTAATGAGGCTTATTAAAGAGGCCAGTCACACATCCTCCACAGGAACACTGATGGGTGACAAAGCTGACTATCATCTTCCACTCACCAGCTCTGCCTGATAGCAGTTGCTGTCGACTCAGTGGGTAGAAGGGTCTGTTTCATGCTGTATCTCTAAATTTAACTAAAATTTAAGTTAAGAAAGTGGCCATTTATCTCTGCCCGGCCTTAACAATCCACACAAACTGACGTTAGACTCGATTCAAACAGGTTCCATCAGTATATTCTCATCAACTTCACCCCCCATGTGTAGAAAAGAACTGCAGAAGCTGGTTTAACCCAAAGATAGGCACAAAATGCTGGAGTAACTCAGCGGGACAAACAAACAAAAATAGTGCAATAATCGAATTGAATTGAATTAAAATGAATAAAATTCTCTAGCCTAGTATGTATACTGTACATACAAGGAATGTGCCTTGATGCTTTGTTCACAAGGGTAAAAACTCGATATACAATAGACAATTACAAATAAAACATTATAATTTAAACGTGAAAATATGAAAATAATACCAATAATTTCAGAGGTAGAGCTATGAGAGGAAGGGGACAGGGGAGGGGGAAGAGGAAGGATAAAATACATTTCCGAAGAAGGGTCTCGACCTGAAACGTCACCCATTCCTTCTCTCCAGATATGCTGCCAGTCCCTGCTGAGTTACTCCAGCATTTTGTGTCTATCTTTTGTGAGATGAAGACGTGGGGGAGAAAGGAGCAGGGTGACCACGGTTAGAAACATAGACAATAGGTGCAGGAGTAGGCCATTCGGCCCTTCGAGCCTGCACCGCCATTCAATATGATCATGGCTGATCATCCAACTCAGTATCCTGTACCTGCCTTCTCTCCATACCCCCTGATCCCTTTAGCCACAAGGGCCACATCTAACTTCCTCTTAAATATAGCCAATGAACTGGCCTCAACTACCTTCTGTGGCAGAGAATTCCACAGATTCACCACTCTCTGTGTGAAAAATTATTTTCTCATCTCGGTCCTAAAAGATTTCCCCCTTATCCTTAAACTGTAACCCCAAGTTCTGGACTTCCCCAACATCGGGAATAATTGTGGAAGATGGCGGGAGAAATTAGTGTCTACCGGAGTTTGGGATGAGGTTGGAAGTTAAGAGAGGGAGGGGGAGGTTAGTGTAGTATTAGTTGAAATTGTGAATTCAATGCTCATTCCATTGGGTTGGAAGAAACACAAGCAGAATATGAGTTGCTGTCCCTCCGTTTCATAGAAACATAGAAAATAGGTGCAGGAGTAGGCCATTCGGCCCTTCGAACCTGCACCGCCATTCAATATAATCATGGCTGATCATCCAACTAGGGATGGATCCATTTCCAAAGGGAGAGAGTTCCCACATTCTTACCACTCTCCAGAGTTTCTCCAGAGTTCTCTATTGGATCTGTTACTATTTTTAGACTGAGGCTCCTAATTCATGAATGAACACACCAGTGAGACCAATGGCCTGAGGTAGTCCCTTGCATCTTTCTGTTCACCCGCACAGATGATGGGACCTTTGGTTTCTTGTGGAGTGGCCCAGATGCGAGTAATTGGATTCAGGAATTGGACTCAACTCGGAAAAAACGGACAGAGCTGGAATTTAATTGATACTCTGCCAGATGATAAATGAAGAATCGACACAAATGCCAGGACTTTAGAACTCTTACAAAGGTTCCTTTCACAAATCTGGCTGATAGAAATTTCCAGTTAACCTAGCAGAATGATTGACTGCTATATTCAAGTCACTTTTGGAAGTGACTTTTGTGACAAACCATGTAAGTGTTTGAAGCAAGGAGGAAGCTCCCTTTGAAAGGAGAGCCATCTATTTCTCCCTGCTGCCTCATGCCAACAGATTCTTGTTCCACCCCAACGAACTGGACAAAAATAAGTTGACATTCCTCTGTGGCAAAGCGGAAGTTCAATGTCGTCTGAGTCGCCATCTTTCTCATGAAACATTGATCAGAAACTGGTCTGCTCACTCTGGTGGCTATAAAAACCCTGTTCTGCAAGGACAGAAACTTTATCTCCAAAGTCCTGGCTTGTATCCATTCCCTAAATGGCGGCACAATAATGTACCAGTAGAGTCACTGCCTCACAGCATCAGAGAGTCACGTTCGATCCTGACCTCGGGTGCTGTCTGTGTGGAGTCTACACGTTCTCCCTGTGACCACATGGGTTCCCTTCAGGTGCTCCGGTTTCCCCCCACATCCCAAAGACGTAGTGTGTGGTTAATTGGCCTCTGTAAATTGCACCAAGTGGATGAGAAAGTGGGATAATGTAGAACTATTGTGTCGATGGTCGGCGCGGACCCGGTGGGCCGAAAAACTCGTTTCAATGCTAAGTCTCCAAACGGAACAAATCAGACGCTCATTTACAAAATTCACCCCCTTGCTTTCCAATGTCTCTATACTCGCGACACTCCCTACATTTGTGGTTCCCTGTAGCTCTTCAACATCTCTACACACAGCAAACTCTAGCTTCATGATCATCTCTTTTATCCTCATGCCACACTGCACCTAAAGTCACCAGATCCCTACGTTGCAGAATGCCCATCCTAAACCTCTCCATCTCTCATTCTTCCCTTTAAGAGATTCTGTGAAATTTATCTCCTTGACAAGACTTTTACTTGTCCACCAAGTTACCTCCTCATCAGATTGGGTCCATTTTCCCGTGAATGATTCTCCAATGAAACCCTTTGCAAGTGTTTCCCCACCCTGGGTCTGAAGAAGGGTCTCGACCGACACATCACCTATTCCTTTTCTCCAGAGATGCTGCCTGACCCGCTGAGTTACTCCAGCATTTTGGTGCTTTTTTTTTTGTAAGCTGGCATCTGCAGTTCCTTGTGTGTAGATCAGAATTTGGATCAAGTCCCAAAGCCAATACCAGTCAAAAGGAGCATTAGAGGCAAGAACATCGCACAGAATTATAATAGGTGCTGCAGTTTATAAGATATATTTACTTTAGATGCTAGCCTGATCCTCCAGTAGTCTGGAGATCTGCGCACACATCTATATGATTACCAACATTTTCTTCTGCTGAATTTGATTCTTCTATCTGACAAACCAATTTTATTTTTCTATTTTATTATAAATCAAAAGCCCTTGTACTCCCAGCTGTGTTCCACCCACAATTCTTGGAAGGCCCACGTCTAAACACATAGGGCTCAGATTGAATTTTGTTGCCATGGCGATACATGCCGCGATTAAATCCCTTTTTGTTCTGCTCGAGTTATTTTGAGGGCTTTAAAAAAAAAATTACTTGTTCTCTTCCTTTCAGTGTTTTGTGGGCAGTTTCTTACAAAATCCATCGATACCATGCACCAGAATATTTAACCCAAATTCAATCATTTTTCTGTTTGGTTCATCCAGTTTGAAATGCATCGCCTGTCTCTGCGTTTTGTTCGATCTCAAAGGGCATTGTTGAAACATCAGATGTTTAGGTCTGTTTTGAGCTCTGTTTTCAGATGGTGCAAGTGGGCAGAGTCTTTAATTAAAGTGCATTCCTGACCAATACATAGAATTGTACAACAGAGGAATAGACCGTTCAGCCCACAACATACTAGCCGGACATCATGCAAGGGTAAACTAATCACCTCTGCCTCTGCACGTGATCCCTATCCCTCCATTCCCTGCATATCCACGGTGCCCATCTAAAAGCCTCTTAAACACCACCATCATATCTGCTTCTACCACCACCCCTGGTAGCTCATTCCAGGCACCTTCTCTGTGTAAAAAACTTGCTCCTTTAAACTTTTCCCCTCTCCAATAGACAATAGATGCAGGAGTAGGCCATTCGGCCCTTCGAGCCAGCACCGCCATTCAATGTGATCATGGCTGATCATCCCCAATCAGTACCCCGTTCCTGCCTTCTCCCCATATCCCCTGACTCCGCTATCTTTAAGAGCCCTATCTAGCTCTCTCTTGAAAGTATTCAGATAACCGGCCTTCACCGCCCTCTGCGGCAGAGAATTCCGCAGACTCTCAACTCTCTGTGTGAAAAAGTGTTTCCTCAACTCCGTTCTAAATGGGTTACCCCATTCCTAAACTGTGGCCCCTGGTTCTGGACCCCCAACATCGGGAACATGTTTCCTGCCTCTAGCGTGTCCAAACCCTTAATAATCTTATATGTTTCAATTCGATCCCCTCTTCAAATCTATGCTCTCTAATCTTTGGCATTTACATCCTGGGGAAAAAAAAGATTCTGATAGTCTACCCTATCTATGTAGGAAGGAACTGCAGATGCTGGTTTACACTGAAGATGGACACAAAATGTTGGAGTAACTCAGCGGGACAGGCAGCATCTCTGGAGAGAATGGGTGACGTTTCAGGTCGAGACCCTTCTTCAGACCCTACCCTATAGCTATGCCTATTATAATTTTTGAAACTTCTATCAAACCTCCTCACAGCCTCAAATGCCCCAGAAAAAAAACCCAATCTAAGTTTGTCCGATCTCTCCTGATCGCTAATACTCTCAAAACCATGCGGCATTATGTTAAACTGTAGTATAAGGTACTTCTCTCAAAAAGTAACGAGCTTGGATTTTGGATTAAGTGGCAATGTTTCAGCACAAAGGGAAGAGGCCACAAAAATATTCTGGCAATCCTGCACCCTCTCCAAAACCTCCACATCTTCCTATAATGGGGTGACCAGAACCTCACACGATACTCCAGATGTGGCCTCACCACAGTCTGATAAACTGCAACATGACTTCCAGACTTTCATACTCAATGCCCCTATCAATGTGGGCAAGCATACCATAAACAGGAATGCTGCTAAGATGATTTATGAAAATCAGCACAATAGTGGCTGATTTGTTGTCCTCTCTACTGTAGCCAGAGTTATCGCCAAACTATTAAGACAATTGCAAAGTTAAAGGTTCCCTTGATTTGAGGCATGTGTGTCTATATGAGTTTCACCCTTGGAATGAAAGGTACTGCCTCTGAGATGTGCTCACATTTGCTGCCCAAGTCAAACCTCTGGCTGAAAGACATTGTTCCTGCCAAGCATCTGCTGGAGTCCCGTTGGTGGCCCTGGTGGGACCACATCTGGAACATTGTGTGCAGATGCCACATGTTCTACGCAAGAAAGGATAGACTTAGAAGAGAATATTCACCAGATGGATTATTAAAGACACACTATATTGTAAAACCTGTTAGAATCATTCAGCACAATAGGTACGGGATGAAGCAAGGTCCGAAGAGCTTCTTGTTTCACCTCCAAAGAAGTACGGGCTGGAAGGATATTTAGGCACCGATATTTTGTTCCTTGTGGAGGAGGGTGCTACAAGCTGGGTGTTGTTGATGGGGAAGTGGTGAAAATAGTCGAGGTTTAGCGTAGATGTAGGATGGTGCTTGTAGCATCGGATTCTTGATGGTTGGTGTGCCCTCCATGGTCCTATTTCCGTGCAGGCCCCATGGGACAGATGCGGGCAGGTGGGACTAGTGGAGCATCTTGGTCAGCATGAACGAGTTGGGCTGAAGGGCCTGTTTCCATTCTGCATGGTCCCATGAATCCAAGTTGAAATTATATTGTTCCATTTGGGTACATTTGACAATAAAACACTCTTGACTCTAGACAACAGCAAATCCAAAGCCATCCTTCTTCCAAGGTATTTTTCCTCCAAAATATAAGAAGCCTGAGGCACCTCAGCATTAAGTTTGTCACTTCCATTGCTAAAACCCAATGCAGGCAACCCTTGTACGTTGAGGTTAGATACTGAGCCCATGTGCAGGAAAGGTGAATATACCCTGGGAAGAATTTCAAACCAAACATGAGCCAAGACAGGGTGTGATGTTTATCTGTGAAGGATCTTTGGCATCTTTACAGATGTCAGTCACTGTAGCTCAATTTATCCCAGAAGGTTTGGCAGTGACACACAAAAAAAGAGTGGAATTTTAAATCAGGTTCAAATGCATCCAATTAAAACAAACATTCAGTCTGTTTCACCCAGGGGCAATCCATTATAGAAATAGTTAAAGAATAGAAAAATCGGGAGGAAAAAAAAAAGTTGCATTGATTAGAAACACATGTTTTATTTCACAAATTTGTTAAAAAATTTAAGGCACACTTTGCAACCTTGCCATCGTCTGTCTTGTGAGTGAGGCTGCTTGATTAATTTGGTGTTTCAAGTTGACTGACCAAAGAATTGAGAAAGAGAAGAGCTTGTTTTTAACACAGCATGCTGTGATTGGGAATATGCTGTCTGCAAGGGTGGTCCAAGCAAATCCATCAGAGTTTCTTGCAAGAAAAATACTTGGACATGAAAAGGCTGGAGGACCAAAGCGAATAACACTGGAAGTGGTTCTATCCACTAGTTCTATCCTACACACTGCTGACAATTTACAGAGGCCAACTACAACCCTGGATGTCTTTGGGATGTGGGAGGAAACTGGAGCGGCCACAGGGAGAATGCACAGACTGTGTACAGACAGCACCCGTAGTCAGGATCGAACCTGGGCATCTGGTGCTGTAAGGCAGCAACTCTACTGCTGCGCCACCGTGCCGCCCACCTAAACCTTGGTGCATTGGAGAAAGAATTGATTTCATCTTGTGTGTAAATGTCCAAATGATGAACAGCACACAAGCAGAAACACTTTTGCAGTTTTCCCGTCCTCTGAGACAGCTCCTGAATCCGACACATTTGACACATTATCAACTCTGCCACCATTTACATCCAAGGATGCAGGTGGTCAGATAGGGGTCTTGTTCGCCTTTAGCCCTGTTAGTATGCCTTGTACTTTATTTCCAGGGAAAAAAAATGCTTTAAGTTCTTCTTTCCTTGAAGGCCCTTTGACGACCTATAATTACAAGGATTTTTTTAATGCGAAAAACGATTCAAATATAATGATTTGGAATTTCTGTAATTTCTCTTTTTATTCCCAGCCTCAACCTCGAGAGAAGGGGGAGAGTGAACTGTGGGAATGTCCTTGGTTGGCTGGAGACCAGGTTTAAGTTAGTTTAGTTTAGAGATACAGCGCAGAAACAGGCCCTTTGACCCACCGGGACCGAACCGACCACTGATCCCCGTATACCAGCACTATCCTACACAGCGGTAGAGTTGCTGCCTTACAGCAAAATGCAGCACCGGAGACCCGGGTTCGATCCCGACTACGGGCGCTGTCTGTACGGAGTTTGTACGTTCTCCCCGTGACCTGCGTGGGTTTTCTCCAAGATCTTCGGTTTCCTCCCACATTCCAAAGACGTGCAGGTTTGTAGGTTAAATGGCTTGATTAATTGGCATGATAAACGTAAAAATTGTCCAGTATAAAATTGTCCAACTTCCAGTATTGTCCCTGTTGGACTCTTGGGAAGGTACAAGGTGCAAGGTATGAGGGAAAATTAACAATTTTTACCGAAGCCAATTAAGTTACAAACCTGTACGTCTTTGGATTGTGGGAGGAAACTGAAGCATCTGGAGAAAACAAGCGTGGTCATGGGGTGAACGTACAAACTCCGTACAGACAGCACCCATGGTCAGGATCAAACCTGGGTCTCCGGCGCTATGAGGCAGCAACTCTACCACTGCCAACTGGTGACACATCTCCCACTGTGTCACAAACGTTACCTCCACCCGTACCTCTCTCTGCAACTTATAACATGATTACAGTTTCGATGAAGAATTATCCACAGGAATCATGAGCTCTGTTTCTCTCTCCGCTGGATGTGGGCTTTATGGGCTGAGCAAGCATTTAATTGCCATTCCCTGGTTGCCCTGAGAAGGAGGTGTTGTGCTGCCTACTTGAACCGTTGCAGTCCTTGAGGTGTGAGTGTACCTGCTGAGTATCTAAAACATTAAAGCATTTGCCCAAAAATCTCAGGCTGGGTTTTATAATCCATCCTGAAGCATGATGCCAAAAACTATTTTGTCTTCTACAAACTGTGAACACCATGGAATAGTGTAGGAAGGAACTGCAGATGCTGGTTTAAAACGAAGATAGACACAAAATGCTGGAGTAACTCAGGCAGCATCTCTGCAGAGGAGGAATGGGTAACGTTTCAGGTTGAGACCCTCTTCAGTTTGAAGAAGAGGGTCTCAAATGCTGAGTTACTCCAGCTTTTTGTGCCTGACACCAAGGAGTAGTCTTGGTTCGCTGCTCAGTTCGATCAGCAAGAATGCTTCTGGAGGGAGAGAGGTACCTGTGTACTTGTTGCCAACTCACCTTGCATCTGCCTCACTGTAGTATTCTCTGGCCACGATATCCTCGAAGAGTTCTCCACCAGTGACCCTGCAGAATGAAAAGAAAAATTGCAGATCTTCAATGAGTGTGAACAGCAATTGGGAAAGCATTGATCAAAGCTGTACGCTCTGGCTGAGCTCTATCCAACACAGCTCCAATCTTCTCTGGAGCATCCCTGAACAATTAACAGGCCGACACCAGGCCCAATGTTAATGAAACGTCTGTTCCTCATCTCAGGCAGCCCTAGTTTTTTCTGCATTACTGGCAATCCTCGCAGTTGGTTTGAGGGAGGATACAGCTCTTCCTCACATCTCAGACAACAGTACAATACAGAGGCAACACAGTGCTGGTAGAGCAGCTGCCACAGAGCATCAGAGACCAGGTTCGATCCTGGCCTCAGGTGCTGTCTGTGTGGAGTTTTCACCTTCCCCCAATGTTGGTGTAGGATTTCTCCGGGTGCTCTGGTTCCCTCCCACACCTCCAGGATGTGAAGGTTTGCAGGCCGATGTAACTTGCCCCTAGTGTGCAGGGAGCGGATGAGAATGTGGGATAAGATGGAACAGGTGTGGGTGCGTGATTGATGGATGGCGTGGACTCGTCGGGCTGAAGGGCCTGTTTCCATGCTGTCTAACACTGCTGACACTAGAAAAAAGTATAGCACAGGAACAGGCCCAGGAATAGGCTCCCACATAGACAGGTTTACATGCCATGGAGCGAATGCAACAAGGTTTTTGGAGACTTCTTCAACAGAGAGCAGTTTAGACTTTAGAGATACAGCGCGGAAACAAACCCTTCAGCCCACCGAATCTGCCCCGACCAGCGATCACCCCGTATATTAGCATTATCCTGCACCCTGGGGACAATTCATAATTCTACCAAAGCCAATTAACCTACAAACCTGCACGTCTGTGGAGTGTGGGAGGAAGCAGAGGCATCCAGGGAAAACCCACGTAGGTCACGGTGAGAAGGTACAAACCCCGTACAGACAGCACCCGTAGTCAGGATCTGACCCGGGTCTCTGGTGCTGTAGGGTAGCAACTCTACCGCTGCGCCACCATGCCCACCATGCTGTCAGTATGTTCTCCCTGTGGCCACGTGGGTTTTCTCCAGGTCCACTGGTTTCCTCCCACACTCCAAAGACGTCCAGGTTTGGTTTACTGTCTTACTGTCTCTGACTACATTCTATCTCTGTCCCGCCCACTCCCCTGACAGCGGTCTGAAGAAGGGTCTTGACCCAAAACGTCACCCATTCCTTCTCTCCAGAGATGCTGCCTGTCCCGCTGAGTTACTCCAGCATTTTGTGTCTACCTTCGATTTAAACCAGCATCTGCAGTTCCCTCCTACAGGTTTGTAGGTTAATTGGCTTCGGTAAATTGTAAATTGTCCCTAGTGTGTGTAGGATAGTGCTAGTGTGTGGGGTGATCGGTGGTCGGCACGGACTCGGTGGGTTGAAGGGCCAGGGGTCTCTACGCTGTTTCTCTAAGTCACAAATTTCCTTTCTCAGCCTGAAATGGTCCACCCCTTCCTTATTCTGCACACCTGAGCAGGCAAACGTTTACCTGCTCAGGTGCGCGGAATAAGGAAGGGGTGGACCATTTCAGACTGAGAAAGGAAATTAGTTCAAGCAGAGGGTGGTACATGTTTGGAGTTCTCTACCTCGGAGGGCTGTGGAATCATAGCAGAATGACTGTGAGCAAGATTGTGGTGGTGGCAAGGAATTGATTGTGAGCATTGAGTGCTTTAGTTCCCCACAGTGACACTGATGAATTTGCTGCAGTTTGACATTTGATATCCATTTATTTCAAGTTAAATGCCACGCATTCATCATCATATTATGTCTACCTTCTCCAATGATGTTAAATTCTTGATCAGGGATTTGAAATTTACGACAATATAACTACCTGAGATTGTGGCGGAGAGCTGCTGTACTCAGCGCTGGAGTACTCATCAACTCATTCATTAAAGATTCACGTAGCTAATGCCTATGCTCTCGGATGGATATAAAGATTCTCTCAAAGTCCAGAGACCCAGGTTCGATCCTGACCTCGGGTGCTATCTGTCAGGAGTTTGCACGTTCTCCTTGTGACCTAATTTGAGGAAGGACATTCTTGTCATTGAGGGAGTGCAGCGTAGGTTTACAAAGGTTAATTCCTGAGATGGCGGGACTGTCATATGCTGAGAGAATGGAGCAGCTGGGCTTGTACACTCTGGAGTTCAGAAGGATGAGAGGAGATCTCATTGAAACTTATAAGATTGTTAAGGGTTTGGACACTCTAGAGGCAGGAAACATGTTCCCGATGTCGGGGGAGTCCTGAAGCAGGGGCCACAGTTTAAGAATAAGGGGTAAGCCATTTCGAACAGAGACGAGGAAACACTTTTTTCTCACAGAGAGTGGTGAGTCTGTAGAATTCTCTGTCTCAGAGGGTGGTAGAGGCAGGTTCTCTGGATGTTTTCAAGAGAGAGCTAGATAGAGCTCTTAAAAATAGCAGAGTCAGGGGATATGGGGAGAAGGCAGGAACGGGGTACTGATTGGGGATGATCAGCCATGATTACATTGAATGGCGGTGCTGGCTCGAAGGGCCAAATGGCCTACTCCTACACCTATTGTGTATTGTCTATTGACCCCGTGGGTTTTCTCCGGGTGCTCCGGTTTCCTCCTACATCCCGAAGACGTGCAGGTTAGTAGATTAATTGGCCACCTTTATAGAAATTGCCCCTCGTTTGTAGGGAGGAATGAGAAAGTTCTGTATAATGGAACTAGTGTACACTCTAGCATGGCACCCAGCATCAGTGGACAAACGTGTTTCAATGATTTCAATCCCACGTTCACAAATTCACAAATTATAGGAGTAGAATTAGGTCATTCGGCCATTTGAGTCTACTCCGCCATTCAATCATGGCTGATCTCTGCCTCCTAATCCCATCCCCATAACCCTTGACACTTATTCTAATGAAGAATTTGTCTATCTCTGCCATAAATATCCACTGATTTGGCCTCCACTGCCCTCCGTGACAATGAGTTCCACAGATTAACCACCCTCTGATTAAATAAGTTCCTCCTCACCTCCGTTGTAGAAGAGCGCCTTTTAATTCTGCGGCTGTGACCTCTGGTCCTGGACTCTCCCACCAGTAGAAACATCCTCTCCACATCCACTCTATCTACGCCGATCATTATTCTGTAAGTTTCAATGAGGTCCCCCCTCAACCTTCTAAACTCCAGCGAGTACAGGCCCAGTGCCGTCAAACGCTCATCATATGCTAACCCATTCATTCCTGGAAACATTCTTGTAAACCTCCTCTGGATCCTCTCCACACGTTGGGCGTGGACCAGGAAATACTGCTCACAGCCATGGCATTTCTCTGTTTGCCTGTGAACTGCATCACCAAGTTTACAGTAGGGGGGGGGAGAGAGTTGTGCTCATTAAGAGGACGGTGAAGGGAAGGAAATATACTTTAAACGGCTCGCTCTGTATCAGATTGATCTGCGATCAATACAGAATGATTTATGAAACGTCAAATGTTTCAGCCGTGACTATTTATGGTGCAGTTTTGAGGCCAATTTGAAGCAGAAATTCCAACGGTTCTTTGCTGTGCTGGGAGATCACATCTTTCACTAGCACTGTCCCCTTCCCTAGCGGTTGCCTGGCGCGCACTGAAAAACAAAGCCCTTTCTTTGAAATGTCCTTCCTTGAATCCCTGAAGGGGGTGGCTGGTTTTGCTCGGCAACAGGGATAGAAGTTACCGCGCATTTCTCAGGCAAGTGATAAAGGCAGAGCTGGATTTACCGCTTGCTTTCTTCAAGCGTAACCTTGCAGCTTTGCATACCAACAAGACAAGTCAATGGCCAAGAAAGGGCATGGTGCTGCACTGTTCTGTTGTGCCAACAAATCTACCCAAAATGTTGCCTGAACATTTTCAAGTGTGATAAGCCCAGCCGTAAATAAAGCATGTCCTCTGAACTGGAACCGTCACCCACTTCGCTGACCTGGAGCTGTTCCAATGTACGAAACTATTTGTCAATTTCTCCACTGGCGAATTCAGAAAGCAAAATAACAATGCTGCAGAAATATTTCTCTAACTGAGGTTTACAAGAAACAAAACTGCTGTTCTTTTACATGTTGTAGATTTTCTGCCACCTGCCACCTGCTGCGACAATGACGGGTGCCGGCAAGTCGCCGAACAAATCACGTAAGTGGGACAGGCCCTTTACTTGCAGCAGCATGACACGTCTGTACATGCAAAACTCTACACACCCAGATGACATATGATAAACCAAATGAACTCAATAAATAAGCACAAATACAAACAGGTAATTGGTGAAGGAAAGAATGATGAGGGAATGAGGTGCTGAGGCAGCTGCGAGATATTGAAGTTGTTTTCTTTGCTGGAATGTTCCGGATGAGTGACCTGGTGATGAGGCTTCTCAGTGCCGCTCTGTGACCCACTTATTGCGACTAACTTTCAACAAACCTTCCAAGTTAAAAACTACATCCAACACACCTCACCCGCCCTTCAACTCTTCAGTAACTAGTTCCCCATACCCTCATCTTTACCATGGACATCCAGTCCCTTTACACCTCCACCCCCCCAGCAGGAAGGTCTCGCTTGGCCAGCTTACAACCCAGCGGTATGAACCATGATTTCTCTAACCCATGCATTCCCTCTCTCTCCATCCCTCCCCCACCCAAGTCATTATACCAGCTTCAAAGACATCTTGTTGAGTCTAAAGGGCCTGTCCCACATGCCGATCTTTTTAGCGACTGCCGGCGTCATATCAGGGTCACCGAAAGATTTTGAACATTTCAAAATCCAACGGAGCAAAAAATAAATGTTGCGACACGTGAAAAAACACCGCGTGCCATACCGTCATCACGCCGCAAATTTTTCGGTGACCCTTATACGTCAGTCAATGATGCTGGCAGTCGCCAAGTGGGACAGGCCCTCAACACGTTTTCACCAAGTCCACAACGAACAATGGCCTGTTCCCTTTATCATTGTAACTTTTTTGCAGATCTTTCATTCATTTGTTCCTTATCTCTCTATATCGCCATCTATATCTCTTGTTTCCCTTTCCCCTGACTCTCAGTCTGAAGAAGGGTCTGGACCTGAAACATCACCTATTCCTTTTCTCCAGAGATGCTCCTTGTCCCACTGAATTACAGTACTCCAGTATTTTGTGTCTATCTTAGTTTCTTTCTTAAACAGACAGCCATTCAATTTCCCTCTCCGAATATTCACCTCCGCCTGACAGAATCTGTCCTCACCCTGAATAACTTCTCTTTTACCTCCTCTCACATAAACTAATCTCAAGAAGGGTCCAACATCATGTTCTCCAAAGATGCTGCCTCACCCACTGAGTTACTCCAGCATTTTGTGTCTTCTTTTGTTGAGGCATTGCACTGTTCATTGAGAGGATCGGCCCACCAAGTCCGCGCTGACCAGCGATCACCCATACACTCACTAGCTACACATATAGAGATGATGTAGAGAGATAAAGAACAATGAATGAAAGATATGCAAAAATCTAATGATGATAAAGGAAACAGGCCGTTGTTAGCTGTTTGGTGGGTGAAAATGAGAACTTGGTGCGACTTGGGTGGGGGAGGGATGGAGAGAGAGGGATTGCTGGAGCTAGCTGAAGTTAGAGAAATCAATATTCATACAAAGATATACAATGTCTGAAGGTCACGGCCCAAAACGTCAGCCATTCCTTCTCTCCAGAGATGCTGCCTGTCCCTGGGAGTTACTCCAGCATTTTGTGTCTGCCTTCAATATTGATACCACTGGGCTGTAAGTTGCCCGAGCGAAATATGAGATGCTGCTCCCCCCATTTGCGTTTCGCCTCACTCTGACAATGGAGGAGACCTGGTATGTTTACTTGTGGTGGTGTACACAGCGCGTTTCCATCAGGAGCTACAGCTGCCAGCCATATAAATAACGGGAGAAGATCTCAAATCCTGACGGCCCCTCTAGAGGCCCATAAATCAGAGAGTCAGGGGACAAGTGATGGTGCACTTAGTGCAAGAGCAGTTCATTGCAAGGAATGTCTCCATGAGACATTGCAAGAACCATCATCAAAAATTAAACAGGCAAATGCTCACGGCAGATTAAGTTGCTCCGACTACTTCAAGTTCATCTCAGGGCATTCTCTTCAGGGTTCAATAATCAGGTAGATGCCTTCATCTGTTTTGATATATTATTCAAAGGCCAGTAATGGCATTTGTTGACTGGGTGAGAGAGCTTGGGTTTTGTCAAATCCTGTATAACCAACAGCTTGCACTTAAGCAGATCGTCAAAAGACACTTCGACAGATGCGTGGATAGGAAAGGTTTAGAGGGATGTGGGCCAAAGGCAGGCAAGTGCGACAAACTTAGAGTCATAGAGTCACACTGCGTGGAAACAGGCCCTTCGTCCCAATTTGCCCATGCTGACCAACAAGTCCCATCTACAGAGGATGCACAACAAAGGATGCACAACAGAGGGTGTACTTCCTACAGCAGCTGAGGAAGCACAATCTGCCCCAGGTAATGATGGTCCAATTCTACACGGCCATCGTAGAGTCTGCCCTCACTTTCTCCATCGTGGTCTGGTTTGGCTCAGCCACCAAGCACCACACCTGGAGGCTGCAGCGAATCGTCCGATCAGCTGAGAAGGTTATTGGCTGCAACCTTCCCTCCATTGATGAACTGTACACTGCAAGGGCCAGGAAGCGAGCGGGCAAGATCATCTCTGTCCCCTCTCACCCTGGCCACAAACTCTTTGAATCACTTCCCTCTGGAAGGCGACTCCGGACTGTCAAAGCTGCCCCAGCCAGACATAAAAACAGCTTTTTCCCACGAGTAGTAGCTCTACTCAATAAGCCAAAAATCTGTAGCCTCCTTTTGCTCTGGTATTTTATTTAATTCACATGTTTAATCGATAATGTTTTATTATTAATGTTTAATGTTTTATGTGTCATTCCTAACTGTCACTGTACGTCTTGTTGTCACTTGCGGGCGGAGCACCAAGGCAAATTCCTTGTATGTGAATACTTGGCCAATAAACTTATTCATTCATTGATTGATTGATTGATTGATTGATTGATTGATTGATTGATTGATTGATTGATTGGTTGATTGATTGATTGATTGATTGATTGATTGATTGATTCATTCATTCATTCATTCATTCATTCATTCATTCACTAGTCCCACCTGCCTGTGTTTGGTCAAAACCCTCCAATCCATCGTACCGGTGTGCGAGTAGCGTTTCCTGAAGTTGATCACAATCTCCCTTGTCTTGCTGACATTGAGGAAGAGGTTGTTGTCTCGGCAACAGGTTCAAAGCTTCTCAATCTCCTTCCTGTACCCCGTCTCGTCATTATTTGATATCCAGCCCACGACGGTGGTGTCGTCTGCGAGCTTGTACATAAAGTTGGATTGCAATTTAGCTGCACAGTCGTGAGTGTCAAAGGAGTAGAGTAGGGGCACCAGGGTTGAAGATTGTTGTAGAGAATGATTTGTCATCTATCCTCACCGATTGAGGTCTGTTGGTCAGGAAGTTGAGGATCTTCTTGCAGAGGTAGGTGAGTGCTGGATCCATGGGTTTGGAAATTAGCTTTATTCTTCTTCTTCTTCTTCTTGCGTATGGCGTGCACAGCCTAAAGTTGTAGGACAACTTGTTCTGTTTGATCTTCTGTTTTGTGCACGCCAGGTTGATTGCATTCGTCGAAACAGGGTGAACCACATGAGGTTGCAATCTCCCACCCCATGAGCTTCATGGAAGGAGTTGTCAGAGGAAGTTGTTGAGTCATGTTCAATAGCAACAGCTGAGGGATATCTGGACAGTTACATGGAATGGAAAGGTTGAGAGGGATATGGGTTCATTGCAACTTGAGTAGATGGGCATCTTAATAGGTATGGACGAGTTGGGCCAAAGGGCCATGCCGTGTGACTCGAAAGGTGGGAAAGAAATGCAGGCCTTGCCTGAGACACCTGGATCTCAGCAATGAATATAAACACACCTATGCTCCTCTAGATCTGGCCTCCTGTTCATCCTCGATTTTGGCAATTCTGACAGTAGCGACCACGTCACCAGATGCCAAGATTTGAACTCCAGCATTCCCGCCACCTCTACCTCTCCGTCCCATCAACCAGGATGTTGCCCTTGCACCAGGTCTATCCTGGCACAGTTTACTCCAGCACATCGTCTAGTTCCTGTGGAAATTCCATGGCCGCTCAGTAACACTGTGGAATTCCTCGCAAATTTCCCTCTGTTGTTGGTGAAGCAATCGGCAAAAAGAATTTTAGCACGATAAGTTCTCAAATGAAGATGAAGGGATCAGGATGTGCCTACGTTTTCGGCTCATCTTATGAACGTGGGAGGAAAGGGAGAGAATGCCCCGTATGGAACTTTGTAAAAACATTCGTCATCTCAACACGTTGGTGCTTTCAAACCGAGCTGTACTTTCAAATGAGAATTCCTTTATCCGAGAAGGGGCAGACTGTGGTTTGTCATCTGTGTTATTGTTGAAATGTACACAAAGGATTTAGTCGCAAATTCCACAGGCGTCAACGAGTCGTAGAGCCATACATCACAGCAACAGGCCCTTCAGCCCACCCTGTCGATGCTGAGCAAGCTGGCATTCTGCACTAGTCTCATTTGCCTGCATTCTGGTCCTCTACATCCTTCGTGTCCATATATCTATCCAAAAGTATTTTAAAAATTGTGATTATATCTGTAACCCCCTCAGGCAGCTCATCGCAAATACAGACTCCTCTCACAGTGTCCCCCTCCTCTCATCTTAAGTCTATGCCCTTTAGATTTAGAACCCTCTAGACTGGGAAATAGACTGTGAATGCTCGTGAAATTGAGGAGGTCACTCACAAACTGGAGGTCACTGACTCCATGGTATAAATTAATAGTGACTCTACAAATGGGGAGTTTATGCAAGCACAGAATCTGATCCATGATATCCTTAAAGTAGTACCCCTTCGGATAAAGGTTGTGGTCAGGAAATAGGAATAGGAAAACAGGATTAGGTGGAGGTGATTTGAGCACCCATCTCCAGATTAATAATCTGGCTCTTGGTCTAGTAACCTGACCTCCACGCCTGCAAACTACACACTATTTCTAAAGCAAGCTCCAGACTGACTCTTCCATTAGAACTAATTTCATCCTTGACTCTTCCAGTCAAAGCCACCTGAGTTTAATTTCTCTTAAGCATTTAAAGCAAGTTTTAATGCAGAATTCAATTTAGCATGCTTCAAGATTCCGTGAAATCAGTGTGGGAAGTTCACAAAATGAAAAAAACCCACTGTGCTGCCTTTGAAGTAACGTCTATGACCACCAGTGTAGACATGAAGAGAGAATTTACAGTGCATAGTTCTCCCAGCCGCAGGTTGTTAGGCTGCTGTTGGGAGCATGGAAACAGTGACTTAATGAACAAGCCGTGTCTGGACTTGGTTAAATGCCACTCCTGACATTTTTTGGCTGAGGCAGCCCTAGGAAAATTGCTTCCACTTTAAGTGCCTAAAATGGCATCAGGGGCTACGGAGGAGCTGAGAATGCAAGTTGTGAAAGCAGTTCTGGGCAGACGGTAATGAGAACCGCCTTTTGGGTCTCAAAGCTGGCAACGAGAACTCCCCTGGCAATTCTAGACAGCATGTTGGAATTTGAAAATAGTTGCTAGCTATAAAGTGGCTGAATCAACGCAAGTTTGAATCTGTAATGAAGCAAGTGCTTGTTGTGGGCCATGTGGCTTCCAGAAGTACCCCATAAAGAAGGGGAAGGAACACAAGCCTAATGAGGGCCTTTTTAGATAGAGACTGAATCCAACGTTTTCACATAAAGGGTGGTGGGTGTATTTAACGAGCTGCCAAAGGAGGTAGTTGAGGCAAGGACAATCCCGACATTCAAGAAACAGTTAGACAGGCACATGGAAAGGACAGGTTTGGAGGAATATGGACCAATGCGGGTAGGTGGGACTAGTGTAGCTGGGACATGTTGGCCGGTGTGGGCGCGTTGGGCTAAAGGGCCTCTTTCCATGCTATATAACTCCATGACTATGACTCTAGGATCATGAAGGCTTTCCCTGCACTTCCCGCAGTAGGGAAAGATGGAAGTTCACATAGAGTGTATCGCTGTCATTGTTTCCACGATTACAAGCGGCATCCATCCCGTGAGCTGTAAACAACTTGTACCAAATGGGAATCACTGGGGATTAAACCTGCTTCCGTGCAGATGGTGCCAACGGCATCAGTGGTGTTAGTAAAGGAAATTAGCCTAATAAATAAAAAATAGTTACGTCATACAAAAAAGCCGTTTGGCCCATCTAGTCTGTGCCAGCTCCTAGAATTCCAGTATCTTCCTTCTCCTTCTCATTGCAGTACAAATTATTTCCTCTACAGTCTGAAGAAAGGCCTCGACCCGAAACGTCACCCTTCTCTCCAGAGATGATGTCTGTCCCGCTGAGTTACTCCAGCATTTTGTGTCGATCTTCCCTTTTGAAACCACTGATTGATTCTGTTCCAGCCAGCTCTATAGACCCTCGCAGTGAGGATTTCCTCGTACAGGCGGCCCGTGTGTTATGGTCGTTCAGGTAAAGCACTACTGAAACATTTCAGGTGGAGAATAAATTTCACTCTCGCAGAATTTACGTGAAAAATTAAATCAATAAACAATTAATCCCCCCATTCTTGTTTCTTGACGCAAGGAGCAAAATTGGGCCATTCGGCCCATCAAATCTACTCCACCATTCAATCATGGCTGATCTATCTTTCCTTCTCAACCCCATTCTCCTGCCTTTGCCCCCATAACCCCTGACACCCGTACTAATCAAGAATCCGTCAATCTCCACCTTAAAAATATCCATTGACTTGACCTCCACAACCATCTGTGGCAATGGATTCCACAGATTCACCACCCTCTGACTGAAGAAAATCCTCCTCATCTCCTTTCTAATGGTACATCCTTTTATTCTAGTCCTAGACTCTCCCACCAGTGGAAACATCCTCTCCACATCCACTCCATCCAGGGCTTCCACCCAGTGGAGCGGTGAGACGGGGGAGGTGAGGTTAGTAGCACACAGGAGGTTCCTTCAGCTGATGTTCTCAGGTCAGCTCTCAGTAACATAGGCAGTTCCCGCAGTGCTGGATGGTTGTCAGCAGCATAATGGGGAGATATTGATCGGAGACAGCAGAAAACAAGGTGGGCGGAAGGTTCAAGCACACAGGCAAACGTTGAAGCAAAGGACTTGAGACATGCCATATAATTAACTGCTCCACCGAGTTGGAACAATTTGACATTCTCAAACAAATTCATCAACAAAACAGAATTTTGTCCTCTGTTTTGCAGAAACAAGTCAATATCTTTTTTAATGAAAAGAGGGCAAAAAAAAACAACTCTGTGCAATGGCAAGTAATACAACTTTTGGAAAATCATAAAAGATCACAATACTACAGAGAAAGCTCGTGGCGAGAGTCCTCACTAGTATTAATAACCAGACATGCACCAAAGCCACAGTAGCTGATAAATATTTCAATATACTTTTACAGAGTAGGATTATATTTCATTTTGCACTAGGATTAAACCCGTCCACGTTTCTCTGGATAACTAACTTCTGTATCAGAATGAAGGAGCTAGTGAGGGGACAGAG